>NW_017306863.1:261670-280951 GCF_000935625.1 Nanorana parkeri | reverse complement strand
CCCGCCGTCCTCGTCCCCTCAAAGCGCCGCTGCCTGCTGGACACCGCCGCAACCCGCCGTCCTCGTCCCCTCAAAGCGCTGCTGCCTGCTGGACACCGCCGCAACCTGCCGTCCTCGTCCCCGCCGGCCGTCCTCGTCCCCGCCGCTACTATAGCCTCCGGTTCTCTTCCCTTGATTAATACATTTATCAAGGGGAGAGAACCACAGCAATTGCCGCTCTCAGGGAATCTGCCGCTCCAGGCAAACGCCTTGTTTGCCTCGCGGCAGATACGCCCCTGCTCTCACTTTGATGATTAACATCACTTCAAGTATGTTGCTTTCCCACATCGTTTCATCTTCAGATGTTTATTACCTCTGTTCACTTGATCCCCCCCACATTATCCAGCAAACACGCAACCGCCCATGTCATTTATCGTGACATGCTTTGAACGTATGCATCCCCGGTATATGCCAACATTGATTGTGACGTAGAAATCTGTGTCGAATGTATTATGTATAATGAGTGCTATATGAAGCTGTAAGACTAAAACTTTTCTTTACCGATTTATAACGTACATTTTGTGGTGCAATTAGCCTTTCTGTACATGTTACTGCTGTATTCTTTATGCTCTCAATAAACACTATTATGGAATAAAAAAAAGGCCCTACGCCCAAACAAGTACAGGTGCTTCTTTGGGGCGTTTTTCCGCACGTATCCACGGGCTGAAAAACGCCCAGGTGTGAACCAGCACTAATAGTTAAGGTACTTGAATGCATTTTTAAGGTTTATCTCCTGAGTTTAGTGTAACTTTAAAGACTTATAGGTGCCTGCAAATATCTGCTGCTGCCTCCAAGACCCTACAGCTATGAACCTTTCTTTGTGGTATTCTTATAGCATGCCACTCTTGTTTCCCACCCCAAACACCTTTCTATTGGTCCATGGTCTCCCTCACTAACCAATAGAAATGTGGAAGTGACAGAAAAAGCTGGTCAAGCCTAGACATTACCAGGAAGTACCTGTTTTTGTATTTGGTAATAGCAGCACATTCCTGTGTCTGTCCCTTATACATGACAGCAGCAGTGTTTTTTTTTTTATTTGTTTTGTTTGGGTTTTTTAGAGTTGCTTTAGGGTTATATATTCAAGTTTCACTTTCATGGATGCAATAAAAGTTGACATAGCTTGCTCTTTCAAGAATGAAGTGCACATAAGTCAGGATATTATAAAAACTGTATACAGTATAATCCACAGTGAGAGACACTGAGACTTGAGCTTTATGCCCATTCATTCTACCACATGTATTAACACAAATGTGTCATGCTGAGGTGAGTTCGCTGCTCAGCGACAGACGAGTTTTATCAACATATATATTTAGCCGGAAATATTCTCATGGTGTTAAAATGCAAATGAATGTATCTCCCAGATAGAGATGGGGAATATAAACACAGAACGGGAGATTATTTATAATTAAAGGTGATTCCTTTTATTAAAATCAGAATTAGCAGAGCCTTAAATTTTATTGGCTGTGTAATTATTCAACAAAATGAAATGAGTGCCATAGAAGCACTTGGCATGCTCTGTAAAGAAATGAAAATCCCCGGGGTGATGTTTCCGGAGATGCAGTGCAGATATTCCCTGCTGTGGGTGGGATCACATTTAATATCAAATTTTTATGGGGCTCAACATTCATGAACAACATTAATGAATGTAGAATGTATCTAAAAAGTGTTACTAAGCCTGAGTAGAGGATACATGTAGGAGATCTTTTTTTTTCTAAGTTGCTGTTACTATCGGTAACAATAATCAGAAAAACATGTTTTTTATCTACTTAGCTTGCAATTGAAGATGAGCTTATGTGCATATCCTCACATAATATTTAGCTCTTCCCATGCACTCCAATACTTTATGATGATCAGGACCAGATTCCCGGCAAGGCCACTGAGGCCCAGCCTCGGGGCAGCATGGGGAAGAGGGGCGGCACACGTTTGAAGTCACCCGACGCCCGGAATTTGGAGTTCCGGGCGCTGGGCAGTAATTTGTTTTCTACATTTAGCCCTGCTTTGCACAAGCAGGGCTAAATGAAGAATGGGGGAAGCTGCTTGTTTCTTCACAAGTGATCTCGGCTATGTCGGCGAAATCACTTGTAATTGGACTGCAGCCTGTCCGTCCTACCCCGCCCCCCTCCCTCCCCTGCACCTACGTCTCTCCATGCTGTGTCCTCCCAGCTTCCTCCTCTCCTAGCTGGCCGCCAACGTCCTCAGGATGGAGACCGGTGAGCAGAGCGGCAGGGTTAAAACTAATCCTGCCGCTCCGTGTAGACAGTGAGAGGGGAGAGCTGTGCTCTTCCCCTCTCAGCTGTCACAGGCGTTCCAGCACAGTGCTCTGCTAGAACTCCTGTATTGGAGGTGAGAGGTTCAATAAAGAGAACCTCTCACCTCCAAATGCTATCACACATGGGCTTGTTATCTCCTGTGTAATAGCAATAACGTTAAGTGAAAAAAATTGATAAAAAAATAATTACATAAAAAACTAAGTAAAATTTGAATAAGTAATAATAATTAAAGTAAAAAATAAATAAATAAAAAGTAACAAATAATAAGAAAATATAAAAAAGAATTATAAATAAAAAATTAATTATAAAAAATAAAAAAGTAAAAGATGACAAGATAAATACAAATTTAGAAAAGATAAAAAAAAATAAAAAAGTGATACAAAAATGAAAGAAACAATGCGGGAACTGGCCTTCGGGAGGCAGGCAGGGTAACTCCGGTCCTGATGATGATGGACTGCCCAGCTACAACTAATAGTCACATTTAACTGAACGTATCTGTATGTTGAAGAAATGTTGCCAATTATACAAAATGCCTTTCTCAGCTTTGATTCTCAAAAACATAGCCCAGCTTTTATAGCTAAGTGAGCAACTCAGCCAACTTATTCCAATCACCACAGAATGTGTCAGGGCCGATGTTGTCCAAGAACAAGATGAAATGTGGGAATGGTTTTGAAACCATACTGTATTAAATACATATTTTAATCACCATACTATAAATGATACTGTTTTACTTACATAAGAGAATGTATGATTTTCTGTCAAATACCTGGGGTAGAGATGTTAAATTAGCATTTCATGTGGAAGACAGATGGCATGGTAAGGCTTCCAATCCTGTTTAGGGAAGGTTGAAGGTTGTTCCAGCATGATATAGATGGCCTCTTTCACACTTCATGCGAACCAATAGTCATCCCTTTCCAAAATCTACGCCTTTCTGTCTTCAAAAGAATGTTTCTTTGCCTTAAGGTTTAGGAAGACTCTGGAGTTCTGATGTGAGGAGTTTTTTACCACTGCTAGGTATACTGCTAGAGAGAGATAGTGAGTCTCATGCAACCATGAAACTCATCAGTAACAGTGGGAGACTATCAGGTCTGGTGCTGGAGGGTAGTCTGGTCTGGTGCTGGAGGGTAGTCTGGTGCTGGTCTTTCCTTGACAGCAAGTTTCAAGTCACATCACTCTTGATCTCCTCTTAGGCCGGGCAGAGGAGGGTTTTCCTTTGAACTCCTTGGAGGACTATGGTTTTGGACTTGTGTTTTTTTGAAAATGCAAAATTTTTGAATGATGTACAGGAATGATCTGCAGACATGTGACTAACAGAAATCTACCTCAGTAATGTAGGAGTGGCACAGTTCTCTGCTCAGTCTTCTACTTTATATTTATTTGCTGTAGAGCAGCACTTTTCTAAATAAACAGTAGCTACGCAATAACTGATTTCCTATTTCTGAGAAGGCTCATGTGCACTTCATATCTATTCATAGTACTAAACCAACAATAATTGGCCAATTATTTTCTCAAAAATGATGTATTGCTCATTGTATAATCCCTTAATGACACGGTTATTCCAAAATTAATGCTTGGCTGTCCTATAGTTTGATGTAACAGAAAGTTTGAGTATATGTGTGCCAGAAATAACCCTAAATAATATATTGTGCTTGTTTTTATAATGCATATGGATATTTGTGCCTAACTAACAGCCTCAACAACTATTACATTTTAATTGTTTAGCTCACTTGAACTAAACCCAGAAGTGTTATAGATTAAAAAAGAACAGAAATACTACTTTTCCTTTGAAATCACTATTATGTCTGTTCAAACATTTTTAATTCTATTCAATTTTCTCCCAGGGTATATGAGACCCTGGCACTCTTATTCTGGCACTAGAGCAGAAAAATGTGCATCAATCTTGCCACAAACATACCAGGAACAGAGGCAAATCCGCAAACCCAACCTCAGTTGCACTTTGTTAACTCCCCTCCATATCATTTAGCACAGGGCTCAAAATTTAAAGTTCTGAGCTACTAGCCAGGCCTTAAAAGTTACTCGCCACCAGTTGCCCCACCTAACCCCTACCCCGCCCCGACTTAACTCTGCCAGGTCAGTAATGTAACCCACAGCGCAGAGGTCAGTAATGTAACGCACAGCGCATAGGTCAGTAATGTAACACTACGCACAGTGCAGACAGAAGTCAGAGTGACGCACAGTGCAGATTCAGTGAGACGCACAGTGCAGAGGTCAATGTGACGCTCAGTGCAGAAGTTAGTGTGACGCACAGTGCAGGTCAGTGTAACGCACAGCGCAGAGGTCAGTGTGAAGCACAGTGCAGAGGTCATAGTGACGCACAGCGAAGAGGTCAGTGTGACGCACAGCGAAGAGGTCATAGTGACCCACAGCGCAGAGGTCAGAGTGACGCACAGCGCAGAGGTCAGTGTGATGCACAGTGCAGGGTCAGTGTGACGGACAGTGTAAGGAAATTAGCTACAGTGGCCGATGAGAAGAGAGAACAGAAGCGAGCAATTGCCGCGGCGGTAGTGTCCCATCTCTGGTCCCGCCGGCGGCGCTCCTCGATGAGATTCCACTCGCCCCCCCGCAATTTTCACTCGCCAATTGCGAGGGGGCGAGTGGAAATTTTGAGGCCTGATTTAGCACCCTCAACAGCCATTTACCCCCAACAGTACACCACTACTATTTTACCCCCTTTAGAAGAAATGTACCTCTACCCATAATACTTCACTTTCTCAGAACCAAATGAGCTTCCTCATAGCATTTCACCAGCAATCCTAAAAGCAATGATTTGCCCCAGCAATGATTTACCAACCTCAGCAGCACAGAATACATGCCTCATTCATTGCCCAAGTCAAGTACTGCTCCTACTGTTGTGAGTAGACGTGCTACAGATTACAATAAAACATAGCATACAAAACTTCCTATATCCTACTCCTAAACAGAATTCAAAGAAAAGTGGAAGGGTTTGAAAAGAAATATGGTAGTTCATTACTCAGAAATCAGGGAACGTGCCTTTAGTTTGATTTTTAAAATTATGCAAAAAAAAGTGGGTTCCCCTCAAAATCCCTACCCGACCCTTCATGGCAGAACCATGATCATGATTGCAACTGGTTGTTTTTAATGGAATTCATGGATGTTTTTATGTAGTTGATAATACATTTTGTATATTTTGTCCAAAATTCAAGTCTGATGCCTCTTAAAACCTCATTGACACATTGATGTGCTATTGTTGTATTAGTATTTAGGGGTGAGGCCTCGGACCACCTGGGGGCTAGGGATTTGGAAAGTATTCGATTGTGTCCATTAGGATTAGATCCCTGTTACTAGCAAGCACATATACTCATCAATGCAAATGTCCCCCCAGCACACTTTCCAGCTCGTCAATAGACGACACCTAACTAAACTGTTTGCACTACAAAAACAGGATATAAACATAAGCTAATTGTTGCATACATTTACAAAAAAGTAACACTGCTTTATCAAGGCACCTTGATAAGTGTGGTCCCTAACTCAAAAATATCTGAGTTATGAACTATGGGACATACAGTATATACAGTAACAATGCACAAACAGGCCCACATGAAGGCAGCCCCTTCCTCCTTAAAGGGTCTATTCACACCTACGTGTTGCATTAATTGCAGTTTACCGTGCGATTAACACGAGTTATCGTGCAAAGCACCACCATTCCGTTGAAGGTCATTCCAACACACCTCCTGGCCGCTATGTGCTGCAAATGTGCATTGGAAAAAAGTAGAGTATGCACTGTTTTTTTCTATCGCAAAGCACGGTATTGTGGTATTGTGCATTGGGGCTGGGTGGGCCACTGGGATGCTATTCCAATGAATGGTAACACAACACATCTCACGCATGGTAGATGCATTGTGCATTGTGTGCGGTGCGAGCGGCCCCAAAAGGTACAGCAATTCACCAGAAGCCCAACATCGCTTGAGGCAGCTAAAGCCCCCCAGTGGGTGTGTGCACCAAAACCAGCAAAGCAACAATGGCAGGTTCTCTGATCATTTTAAAACTACAAAAAATGTAAAGGTGTACACTGGCAGGACAAATATACAAAACAATATAAGTGTTACTGATCTATTAAATAAAGCATGACAACTTTCTGCTGTTGGGATTTAGCTGCATCAAACTGAGCTGCTAGCACTCCAGATGAATTTCTCATCACTACTGACTAATATTAATTAATATAAACAATGTAGCACTATTGTATCCATTCTTAGATCCTGTGCTGATGTAAAGTGCTTAGTGTATCACTCTTTATTGCTCCTTACTTATCTAGTAAGCTAAATATATAAAGCAAATCTTATATCCATGTGCAAGAACTTTTTACTAAACAGGTCTATGTGATAAATATATACTAGCAATATAAACACACATATATTAATTTGTCAACTCTTATTCCACCATGTCGCAAGTCCATAATAACCACAATTATGTATCAGTTCTTATTATACTGTCAAAAAGTCCATAATAACCACAATTATATGATATCAAGTGTCACTTTCCACAAAAACCACACTTCAACGCAGTGTATCTTCTGTGCAGTGATTTTCCCAACAAACCTATGGTGCTCTTTAGTTTAAAACACCACTTGATTGCCCATTAACCTTTGTGTGTCCACACCCTTTTCATAACCTTGCTCACCTTGCTGTGGTGACCACAACTATAATATATCAGTTTGGTCAAAATGCGCTTAATAGTCCCATTATATTTATCTTCAGTTCCAAAATCTCTTTGTTATATAACTCACAGGATACAAAAAATGGTACATTGAATGAGACCATAAAAGACTATTTATTAAAAATAGAAATATAAAAAGACACTCACATATTTAGGTGTACTCAATATCATGCACATAGAACTGTGCCTCAGTCTTGGCTAGTTTCCAGTATCCTAGTTTATCGTCAGCCGCACTCCAGGCTGCATGAGTCCTCTCTCTGCCAATACTTCTGGGTCTGCTTATGTTACGTCAATGATTACATCATCAGCGCCACATATTTTCTGTTTTAAACTGTGACATTGCATCATTTCCATGGTGACCGAGGGGTGGGTCCATGCATATCCACACTTAATGAACCTATTACCAATCTATTACCAACACTTCTGCTAAATTTTTTGCATGCTTCCTCGTGTTTACCATTTTGCCATATATTAAAGGAGAACTATGAGGTGAGTGCTTTTCACTCACCTCATAGTTCTAGCCGACCTGTGACAATGAGACTGTCACAGGTCGGCTTAGTAGACCGGGAGGTGAGCGAACACATACCGCTGTTCGCTCACCTCTCGATCCTGTCACGGCTCTCTGCCGTGACAGGGGAGGGGCTGGATTCCCCCCGCTCCGATCCGCCAGCGCTGACTGGCGGAACGGACGGGGAAGGGGGCAGGTACAGCTTGCTCTGCCTCTAGATAGGCAGAGCCAGCTGTCAGTCACGCAGCTGGGCAGATCCAGACATAATTGTCGGGATCCGCTTCAGCTGCGGCGTCTCAGTACACTGCGAGCTGTAACTCCCTATATACTGAGCTTAGGGTGACGTGAGGATGCTAGTTTGTGTCCTCCCGTTACCCTAAGGAGAACTATGGGGAAAAGCCTGAACCCCATAGTTCACCTTTAATATAATGTTAATGTCATCAATACATATATTGTTACTAAACATTTTTGTCAATCACTAGAATGTTTATTGCCAGTGATGTAGGCTAGGGAAGGAGATAAAGTTTTGGGGAGGTCTTCTAGAAGGGTCTTTGTCTGGAGAAAAGGTCCACTGTAAGAAACCTTTTTTTTGCTGCCTGTGGAAGCCTCATCAGCTTCAGAACCCAGTCACAGGGAATGTGAAATGGGCCAATGTTAGGGCCTGGAAGATAGAAAGGTGATTAGAAAAGGAAATACCTTTAAACAAGCTTTTTCAGTCAATCGGTGGTCCAATTTTAAAGGAACACATTGAAGAATTGCTGGTCTCATCTTAAATGCATCCTCTTGGCCCATGAGAGGGGCTGAAGTTGTTTCTCAATTTGAGCAGAGGGATTTTTATTGCTGTTTGTGTAAACTGTAAACCCTATCCCTCTCTCTCTTGGGTTATGAGCAAACCTGCAAGCTAAGATTGACATAGAGAATGTCAGTCATTTGGTCACTGCTGCGGGGTCGGCGAGTGATTTGGAGCAGCAGTAGGTCAGTGCATCAGTAGAAAGGCTGGCAGGGCCCATTAAACTCAGTGGGTCCTTAGGGAGTTATTGCTATACCATCATGCAGCAACACACTCAGCACAGTTTTCACTTCTCATACTTACTCCCAGCAGTGGAGATTGGGGCTCCAGACTGTAAAATTGCTTAATTTCTGTCCCCCAACATAATATAATAATAAGCAAAAAACAATTTTCCCAACTGAACAAGATATTTTATAACATGTATTATCCGCTCAAACTTTTAAACACTGCTTTAATAATTTACAAATCAAACTTATTAATAGGTATTTTTTAGATTTTAGCAATTTCAAAAGCAATTACCTTTTTGATATGTGATTAATCCAAGAAGGATTATATAAAAATCGCTCAAAGAATTGTGTTTGCATTTATTTAAAATCACTTAACTGGGATCCTTACCTCAATTCATTTGTAGCTTAGAGTTAACTATTACAAATGTTTTTAAGTAAGCAAAAACCCTAGACCTCAACTTTAATGCAAAACCATGGTGGGTAATCAAACTCCCCCTTTGTATTATAGCAGCACATTGAAACTCCTTTTATTTATCACATCTTCAAATCTTGTACTAGCATAGATGATCTCACTTGACATTTTGGCACATTTTAAGAGGGATTCACTGTACATTTGCTGATGAGTCATGGGGGTCTCCAAAAAAAAGTTACTTTTAAGGCAGTCCAAGTGTCAAGGTTGCCAGTCTGCCTATTTCAGCTCTCAACCAAACTTTCAAGTCCTCAAATGGCTGGTGTCATAGCTGATCACATGTGCAGCATCATGGCAACTGCAATCCAAATAGAGTCAAGATGGCACCTTCTTTGGCTGTAAAGGATAAGTGGTTGTAGTTCTTCTTCAAGGTGGTAAATTATTGCACTTTACAGTGAAAAGGAATATTTGATATTACATCACACATATACAGTCAACAATGATGTAACTGGTATATCATTCACCATATTAAGTCTATTACAAAATATAGTGTTAGTTCAATGTTGCAGGGAATTCTGTAGGCAGGATCCAGCTCAATTCTTAGCCAAAAGAATGTCCCCCCCCATTGAGGACCCCGAAGAGGATGAAGAAAGAGGATACTCACATTTTTGGATGCCATTGGAATAACTGTAAGTTGACGCCATGATTCCAGTCATAGAGCTAAATTCATATATATTCGTATATGCTCACTATTTTACTTGCTAAAGGATTTTACATTTTGGCCAGTCAATCTTGTCATACACACACACATGTTAGTAAGTAAGAGCACTTTGCTACTGTCTGGTTTAGCAATTTGTATTCCTTGGTGAACTTTACTGCTTCCTAGGTTAGCTGCCTGCTCACTGGACAGAGATAATAATGCTGATTTACTGTCCAGTCAGCAATCAAAAGGCAGGGAGGTGACACAGGAAGCTGCATTCCTAAACAAGGAAGATATACTGGGGGCTAAAGAGGGTAAAGTGGACCTTTACCCCCTTTCTCTAAAAATCACCTCAGCATGCAGCTCTGCATGCTGATAGGAAATCATTAATTAAACAAACATTGTATTTTGCTTACAATTATTGCTTTTCCACTTCCAGGTGCGATGTAATGTGCCCAAGTGTTGCATCAGCGGTGCATTGCTGAGAAATCTGAGATCTCATGAGATCTCAGGGAAAGGCATTCCATGATGTGCATGGTCACAGATCTACAGTAGTCAGAGTTCCAGGAAGTAAATGAAGATGTATTAAAAATGGCCACTTTGGGAAGAGTAGGAAGGAAAAGAAAAATAAGGTATGCAAAAAATAAAAAGTCTGCAATTATTTAGAATTATCTGTTTGTAGCTTGCCATTACTAAACATTTCTAAAAGGGTATTTATTGCCATTTCAGAGATAAGGGTAAAGTTCCTCTTTAAGCAGTAATGTGTCACCTTTTTGTGGGGAACGTGTGTAAATCACAAGACTGGTGGCAACAATCAGAAATCCTTTGGCGGGTAAAACAGTCAACCTGTATGTATTCAAACTATGTATTTAGCTTGGAGTGTCACTTTAGGTATAGAATGGTCCAAGTGTTCCACCTTTTCTATGAAGAGCACCACTACACACATTTGCTGGGCTCATACTACTGCTGAAAATTTAAAAAAAAGCTATTGTAGTTGAACAATCCCCCAACTGCACAATTACTGCCTTTATTATGTGAGCAAATGTGTGGCGGGAATGTCAATGAACCCAAACCGAAAAATGTGCCATTTGTATTATAGAAGAACTCCACCAAAAATTGTTATTGGAATGTTGAAAGATTATCTTCCCTACCCTGCTCTGTAGATCTACCATGAAAAGTCTGATCAGTCTTAGTTGTCTCTTCATCCTGTCTGGTGCACAATGGGGGAATGCCTTGCTGAAGCTGGAAGGAATTGCAGACAGAGAAAGTATGAGGCCTGAAATATGTGCTATTGGAGTTTCAACAAGGCAGGACTACAAAGAGCTTGGTAAGTGAATATCAGTTTGACAATCTTACCCCTAAAACTCATAGTAATTCATTTTGGTAGAAATTAAACTTTTCACTTTGATATAGCAAGCTATCGAATAATACTATAGTTTTCCTGCAAAGGGGAATGTCATTGAAAGGGCAAGCCTCAGTTCTCATCTGCTGAAAAGTGCAGGGAATGCAATGCTTTTCTTAAAGTAGACCAATGGGCAAAATACAACCTAATACACTGTATAAAATGTAGTCTTTCGACAGCATTAACACAGCAGGTTTTGAGTCCATCCTTTGTCATAGTTTTATTACCTGTTGATCCTGCTAGTACTGTAGATTCATTATTTTTTTTCCTTTAAAAGGCCAAGCTGTCCAGCTAAAGTGGCAGTCACAGAAGTTAGGACAAGGTAAAAACAGAAAAAAATGGCAAGCACACTACCGTGGTGGTGACTGTTGGCAGTTTTAGGGTGAGCAAGCTTCTAAACCAGGGAGAGGAATCCTGTATACAGATATGAAAAAGACAAAAAAGGAGCGCTACAACCCAGAGATTTATGATCCTTGTTGGGTTAATACATGAATGGATTGCAGTATTATACATGATGAAAGTATCTGCAAATATTAGGAATCAAAGACTCACTGTTCGATGGATGTGATGGTACACTGTCAGTGAAAATTGGATGGTGCTGGCAGCTTAGGTCACGAGAGGCTCCTGTGGCTGGAACCAGTGGTGTATTTAGATTTTGTGCTGCCCTAGGCAAGCTTAGACTTGGGCGCCCCCCCCCATCTAAATTTGCCCCAACCCTACCTGTTTAAAACATTTTGCATAACCTGTTAGAAGCTGGATACAGCGAGTGTCTGTTTAAATAGTAGCAGGTGGGCGTTAAGCCTATCATACAGAACTATCCCCCCTCTCCTCCACAAGCAGGCTCCGTGCGTGACACGGAGCTTTTACGCTGTGAGACAGACTTTCACAGTACAAGGCGTTTGCCTAGGGCCGCCCCCCTGGAAAGTGCCGCCCTAGGCAAACGCCTTGTTTGCCTCTCGGTAAATACGCCCCTGGCTGGAACATATGAGTGTTTCCGTTGGCTGGAGGTGGCATCATGCAGCCAGTGTACGAACAAGTTGTGCACTGGAGATGTTATTGCAGTCAGGCACCGTGGGTACTCAGGTGGCCAGGCTGGAACCCGTCGGCAGAACGGAAATACCGCTCCACAGAAGTGGAGGGCTGTCGGCAACCAAGGTGTAAATGATCGTTGGTGATCGAGACCAAGACTAGAGGACCGGGTAGTCAGTCTCCCTTGGTGGTGGGGATGTCGGTTTGGGAAGTCGGCTACGCGTTTCGAGGCTATGTGCCTCTTTTTTAAGCCTGAGAAGAAGTGTCAAGAACGGGCGGGAGATACAGGGGTTTAAAAAAGTGACAGATGGGTGGAGCTTGGGTTCGTGTAAGGCTGCTATTGGCAGATGTTTTAGGAGGGGGGTTGGTCATAACCTATAATAGACAGCATTGCTGCCGCTTGTTTTAATAAATCAATCGTGGAAACTAGGGATGCACCGATACCGATACTAGTATCGATATCGGTGCCGATTCCGAGTATTTGGGCAAGTACTCTTCCTCGCCCAAATGCTCCGATGCCTAGCACGAGTACTTCCGGTATCAGGAAGCCGGGCAGCGCGTCATTACACGCTGCCCGGCTTCCTGATTGGCCGGCCAGACGGCTCAGGCTGGGTACCGGATGAAGGCAGTGTTCTCGCTGGAGAGGCCCCAGGGGGTGACAGGCTGCACATACTAAGGTAAGAGGGGGCTTTCTTGTTAATTGGGAAGCTGGGTGGCGACTCTTTACACGCTGCCCGGCTTCCTGATTGGCCGGCCAGACGGCTCAGGCTGGGTACCGGATGAAGGCAGTGTTCTCGCTGGAGAGGCCCCAGGGGGTGACAGGCTGCACATACTAAGGTAAGAGGGGGCTTTCTTGTTAATTGGGAAGCTGGGTGGCGACTCTTTACACGCTGCCCGGCTTCCCGGCTAATCAGGAAGCCAGGTGGCGAGTCATTACACGCCACCTGGCTTCCTGAATGGGTCTTCCGTTACTCGGTAATTGGTATCGGCGAGTACCGGAAAAAAATTATCGGTACTCGTACTAGGTACCAAAATACCGGTATCGGTGCATCCCTAGTGGACACCTATTTAAAAACAAACATTTAATCATATTGGTTTAAAAAGAAGTGAAAGCAAAAATAAAGATGAAAATAAAAATAAAAACGAAAATTCGTTTATGTGTGCTACAATGTTGCTCTTGGTTGGGCAAGTCATTTTATATGGTTATGTTGTAGCAGGGTTTAAGTTTCTATATTGTAGCTATTTTCGATTTATTTGGAATATGATAAGAACTGGTAACATGATGAATGGTTAAATGAATAAAAACAAATGAATTGTATGGAAATAGTATACAAAGTTGTATAAAATGTGCATTTCTTTGTAAAAATCTATAAAAAACCTTTCAAAATAAAAAACGCACACTGGAAAAGTCTTATGCTTTTGTTTTTTTGTTTTTTTGTTTTTCATTTTTTTATTTGTTGTAAACATTTTTATGAAACGTTTTGTCAATCGTTAAAAAGATTTCTTTTTCAAGATTTTAATCGTTGTAGGCACATACTCTTAGTCTATAAGCGTGGCTACATGCGTGTGGGGCTCGTGTAGTTGTGGATAAACGCAGTATGGACTGGAATTTATAAGATGGTTTGAATTTCTATTTCGTCGTTCAAACCAGTTGGTAGCTAGCTGGTTCTAGATATGTGGAGAATGCCTCAGTAATCAGATGTTCAGGATAGTCCTTCTCTTCGAATTTGTTCGTGAGGAGGCTGGAGGCAATGTAGTTGGATTTGTCGGTGCAATTCCTGCTGAGCCGACAAAACTGACTCTTTGGTATATTGTCTTTCCACCGGGGGTGGTGACAGCTCTGGTAGTGGAGGTATGAGTATCCCCCTGTGGGTTTTGTGGGTTTTCTTGTAATGATATGATTGTTTTTGGTGGCGTGCTCTAGATCGAGAAAAACTAATTCGGTATATGGTGACATGGGTGGAGGATAGGCCCAGCTTATTACTATTACAATGATTTACAAATTCAACCATGCTTTCAGGGGGGCCATCCCAGATGATGACTATGTCATCTATGTATCTCCCATAGAAAACTAGATGTTGGGCATATGGGTTGTTCTTCCATATGTGGTGGGCTTCCCATTAACCCATGGTGAGATTAGCATAGCTCGGAGCATAGTTGTTTCCAATGGCTGTCCCTTTGGTTTGTAAATAGAATTTGTCAAGAAAGGAAAAGTAATTATGATTAAGTGTGAATTCTGTGCAATTCATAATAAATGGTGCTTGAGTGTGATTGATGGGGGATTTGGAGAGAAAAAATAGAAGGGCCTCTAATCCTACTGTATGTGGGATGGATGTATATAAAGAACAAACATCTAATGAAACCCAACGGTATGTCTCATTCCAATGGTAAGTGGATAGAATTTGGAAGAGATGGCCGGAATCTTTGATATAGGAAGGGAGAGCTGTAACAATGGGCTGAAGGAATTGATCTATGTAAATGGATAATCCACTAGTAAGACTGCTTGTGCTAGCTATTATCAGACATCCTGGTGGATTTTCACTGTCCTTGTGTATTTTTGGTAAGTGATAGAAATATGGGGTGCTGGGGTGTTTGGGGTGTAGGAAGGATCTTTCTTTTTTCGAAACAATGCCACTAATGAATGCTGGTCCAGCCATCTGCTACAACATAACCATATAAAATGACTCGCCCAACCAAGAGCAACATTGTAGCACACATAAACGAATTTTCGTTTTTATTTTCATTTTTATTTTTACTTTCACTTCTTTTTAAACCAATATGATTAAATGTTTGTTTTTAAATAGGTGTCCACGATTGATTTATTAAAACAAGCGGCAGCAATGCCGTCTATTATAGGTTATGACCAACCCCCCTCCTAAAACATCTGCCAATAGCAGCCTTACACGATCCCAAGCTCCACCATCTGTCACTTTTTTAAACCCCTGTATCTCCCGCCCGTTCTTGACACTTCTTCTCGGGCTTGAAAAAGAGGCATATAGCCTCGAAACGTGTAGCCGACTTCCCAGACCGACATCCCCACCACAAAGGGAGACTGACTGCCCGGTCCTCTAGTCTTGGTCTCGATCTCCAACGATCATTTACACCCATTGGTTGCCGACAGCCCTCCACTTCTGTGGAGCGGTATTTCCGTTCTGCCGACGGGTTCCAGCATCTCCAGTGCACAACTTGTTTGTACACATGGCTGCATGATGCCACCTCCAGCTAGCTCATATGTTCCAGCCACAGGAGCCTCTCGTGACCTAAGCTGCCAGCACCATCTATTATTCACTGACAGTGAACCATCACATCCATCTAACAGTGCGTCTGTCAGGGATACCGGCACAGGTGACCCCACACCTGCGCAGGTACCCGCACAGGCAGACCAAACACGTGTGACCACACAGGACAAGGCAGAATGTATGATATACCGTTTTAATATGCCACCCAGAATAATACAAACACAAACAAGTCTTAGCAACCAACTACATCTAAACAACACCACATGCAAGAAGTAACAGGGAAGCAGCCCCAGGGAGCAAAGCAAAACACCAGGGGAACTAAGGGACAAAAGGTCAGGGTACAAGGAGCTAACAGGACTCAGGACTCAGGAACATAAGCAGGTCATGGTTCCGGACAACAAGCAGGGAACATACACAGGATACAGGACTCTGGAACAGAAGCAGGTTACAGGACTGGGGACTCAGGCTTAACAGAAAACAAGAAACAATACTGAGCCACAGACCTTACTGCAGGGAGGGCTTAAGTAACCTCCCAGGGAGCACCAGGTGGTGGATGATTGGTAGCAGCTGGGAGACACCTGCAGGTGAGCACTGGAGTTGCAGTTTCCAGCACCAACCAGTGGAGGTCTGGTACCTAGAAGTTCCTGGCTGCCTGGAGACCCCTGCAGGTGAGTACGGAAACTGCAGGGCTTAGCTCCAGCGCCACCTGGAGGCGCTCTGGATCCTAACAGAGTCTTTGATTCCTAATATTTGCAGATACTTTCATCATGTATAATACTGCAATCCATTCATGAATTAACCCAACAAGGATCATAAATCTCTGGGTTGTAGTGCTCCTTTTTTGTCTTTTTCACTCAAGGCAGTAAATCCTGATTGCCTTCTCAACTGTATTAAAGCATTTGTATGTGATAACTTACCTTACCAACATACAGTCAAATGTTACAGTGCAACTTATCACAATAGTGGTACATTGCCTTCAAAATAATGTATACTTTAACACAGGATCATGAAGTAATACCTAATAATATGAAAACCATGACAATAAACTAATGGCCTGTGTGGTTCAGATATAAATTTGAGCAGCACAGTGGCTAAGTGGTTAGTGATTCCCACCATTTTCACTTTCTCCATACAGTTTGCATGTGATCCTTGTGTTAATATGGATTTCCAATGGCATTATATGTTGAGTTTTACAACCCAAACAAAAAAGTAGGCTATTTGGTTCCTGAACAGAATGAAGAAGATCACTTAATATCTGTTCTGCTGGTGACTCGCCATTTTCAGCCCTGTTATTTGTTTCATGGAAAGATTATTTGAACTTACTTTGGACCCCATTTCATACTGTGCACCATCTCAAAGGTCTCCCCTCCTACCAGGAACAGATCTCAAGTCAGAATGCCATGTTAAGCATAATTACAACATACGCCTAAAAAATAGCAGTGATACTGTCACGTGTCTGGCTGGAGGGGGCTACCTGTGCAACTCTTACCCCATACCTCTGGAGCTGAAGACAGAGAATGTGGGGACGCAGACTGGTACAAATGCCTGTGCTGGCAGCTGGACGAGGTCTTGTGCAGAAGCCACAGATGCTCAAGGTAGAGGAAGGAGCAAGCGAGTCTGCAGGGATCAGGTGGACTTGGAGAACCTGTGGAAGCTGGAGAGCATCGTGCCGAGGGTGACCAGATGAGCAGACACCTGACAGCAGGGTAGACAGGAACCAGATGGATGGCTGGGAGCAGAGTCAGAGCCATAGCCAAGATCATACATAGGAGAGCAGAGTAGCTGTGGTACCAGGCAGCAGGCAGGAGCAAGGTCAGGATCATAAGCCAGGGTCATACACGTATAAGCAAAGTCACGATGTACCAGATCAGGAGACAAGAAGCGAGGCCCAATGGTCAACATCGGGGTTCATACACATGGAAGCAGGAACACAGGATAAACACAGGAACACAGTGATAGCTGATGACCACACAGCAACTGGCTCCATGCTCAGGCATTGTTTAAATAGGAAAAGTATGCCTGCTCACGAATGTGCGACATTGTGCAAACGTGTGCACACCAAAACAACATTTGTGAGTGACTGTTCCTGTGTGTTTCTGCTCCTATGCATGTTTTCGCACATGAACGTGCACCATGGTGTGTGTGCATTTTCAGGCTCTGACTGGACTCCCAATAAGTCTCTTACAGAAACTCACTCATGATAAATTCAGATTGACATCTCCACTCTCTGGTAGAGCCCATCCCAGTTTCTCCCACAGTAGAAGTAAACTTATATGGGGTCTGAGCAAACTGATCCAAGAGTGTGTATGTATTCAAGTTTGTGGTTGTGTGGTAGGGACTTGGTTTTCTGGGACAAGATCTGATGTGAATTGCCCTATGTAGTTCATAATATGCTGTATTATAGAAAATATAGATAATAATTATTGTGCTTACAGAAGCACACCTGCTATCACCCTTGATTTCGTGCAAATGAGCAAGCATAACTTGAAAGTAAGCAGTGTTTACATGCAATCCAGAAGTAGCATGTCATCTGGGCAATGTCAGGTCATCAATATATTAGACATAGAACAGTCTGTGTTATAAAATCATAGAGACTGTATTTGAATTTTACTCAATCCTTGTCCAGCTGAAGCTTTAAGTCTAATGCCCATGCAACTCTCATCTACTGATCTACACATTCTAAAGTTGATTTATTCAGGGCCAGATTTTACTTACTGCCTTGTTGTCGTGATAGTTCCTGCCTGCCTAGAGCAACTGTCTTATGCCTCCACCCTCCTATTGGCTAGCCTCAGTGCACCTAGAACTAACCCCTACACACACCCACCCACACACCTACACACACTGTCAGTACTCATAGAATTAAAAAAGTAGGGCAAACTATTCTGCTTGAAGTCTTTTTCTAATTGTACATTCCCAGCCACCAGCACATTTAGCTAGCTATGTGCCCTTACCTTGGACATGCAGAATTATGGCCCTGGATTTAAACAGAAGCTAGTTAACTTGCAGTTGTTTTGGAGTGTGGGAGAATAGTGAAGCATGAAACAAACATGGCTTCACAATACATTTGCTTGATTGGCTTCAAACAAAAACATTGTGAGGCTGAAGTGTTTTGCCTCCATGTGAACTGTGCTTCTTTTGAAATAAAAGTGAACTGAAGTTCATCTGATAAACAGGCCACCATCATTTTCCAGCTGATATGATTACTTCCAATGTAGTGTTAGCCAAAAATTACTGAAGTTTCCAGTTGAATCTACAATACATCAGCCATGCTAGTGATTTCTTTCCTTGACATACTCCCATTGACATTATGATACATGGTTATCTTTTTCCTACCTCAAGCTGTACTACTAACGAGTGTATGTTCTAAACAGCCTCATAAATATATATTGAATTTTATTTTCTGTCATCCAGTGCTTATTTTTTTCCTGCTGTTGGGGGTCTGTTCCAGGGGGTCGTGTGCCAAACATTTGTTATAAGTATTTTTTTTCTTCTCCACAATTAATTAGTTCATAAATCAATGTCTGCTCTCAGTGTAGATTACCCTGGGGATAGAATTCAGTGA
Source organism: Nanorana parkeri (assembly GCF_000935625.1). Lineage (NCBI taxonomy): Eukaryota > Metazoa > Chordata > Amphibia > Anura > Dicroglossidae > Nanorana > Nanorana parkeri. Next base: position 262,081 of record NW_017306863.1, on the reverse strand, counting down.
ATGGTGCTCAGATTTGCTGAGCTGTTCCAACATTTACCTGTATGAAAAATTAATCATTTCCAGAGCTGTCCCTGAAAGGGATTCTGGCTCTATCCCTGGTTAACCCAGGTATGCAACAAGTATCCCTTTAAATGACACAGCTCAATTATTGCAATATTGATATTCAGTTATCAGAATTTAAACTACAATCATACTGGTAACCATATAAACCTAAATATAAATCCACATTTTCTGTAAGGAAAAGTCAAAGTAGATTTGTAGAGCTAATTAAATATTTTTTTAATTATATATTTTATCTTGACCATCTCTTACAGTCATATGTCTAAGGGTAATATTAGGTGGGTGGTTTGCATTGAACATTTTCTTTACTAAACAAATTATCTAGAACTACTACAATAGTTCTGCCCATAG
>NW_017306863.1:215227-261632 GCF_000935625.1 Nanorana parkeri | reverse complement strand
GGGCGGGGGTGATTTCTTCTATTGTATCTACGATAACACCCATTTCATTTTTATTTTCTTTGTGAGGATGGGGGGCACTTTCCTTCTATCTGCTAAAAGTTCCATGTAGTCTTTTTTTTTAATTCTGTTAGAAATTTTTCACCTCACACATAAATAATCAGTCATAGGGGAGTAATCACCCACCATTTTTCCACAAAATATGGGAATATGGTGTGCAATCTATTGCAGTTGTATATGTTTATGATGGTCTTCTTTTCGATGTTCCACCTGGATGTTTCACCAATATATTCTATGCATATGATGTTTTAACATATAATAAAATGTTTCATTATATATCCCTTGCCTGTCGCACTAGAGTTAGAATAAAACACATTTTCTATGCCTACCACCAGCAAATTACAACCTTTGCAATTCCTACAAGAAATACATTTATCTCATTTGCAAGTCTATTAACTGTTGTCTTAGGGGCATTGATTAAGCTTGGAACAAGAAATCTTTTCTTATAAATAAACCTTGTAAATATTGATTTAGTTTGCACTATATCTTTTTAAGTGCCTGATGTTTTCATTGTGAATAACATTCTATCAGAAATACATTCATACAGTATATAACTCTTCCTTTTCTGCAGATGAGGTGACAAAAGATGAAAGGTATGGGCCAGCTATGCTTGTAGCACTAGAGAGTTTGAAGAGCCCTGCTGGATACATTGTTTCATGAGAAAGTTTTAATAAACAATTTAGCGCTTTTGTGTGAAGACACATTTGTGAGCATCATAGAGTGAATTCTGACACTGCTGAAGCATGTGCACTGGATGACCTTTTATCATTTCAAGGACCACTGGTTCTGGTGAGTTATAGTCCTGCTGATGTATAGGCAAAACATTTGTGTTTCTTGAGAACCCTTGAGCAGTGGCAATGTTTTATCACGTATGTGCGGCGTGTTGTGCTATATAAATGTACAGTAATCTGCAGTGTATTGTATATTATTGCAACAATGTAGTTGGTTTGATTAGACTTGTATATGTTATATTCATAATACACTGCCTGGCCAAAAAAGTCACCACCTGAATTTAGCTAAGCAAACAGGTAAGAGCCTTCCATGGGATACGTGTTATGTTTTGAGGTTGCTTCAGTTGGTCAGCTCTGGGTTCAGCAATGTTATGTCCCTTAAAAATAGGGTCAGCTGCCTCCCTGAATATACTGAATGGCCCTGAAGGCATGGGCATATTCCAAGATGGCAATACCAGAATTCACCAGGGTGGTTCTGGGAGCATGAGACATAATTTTCACACATGGATTGGCCACCACAGAGTCTAAAACTTAACCCCACTGATAATCTTTGGATGTAGTCTGACTCTCCCATCATCACTATAAGATCTTAATGCTACCCTGGACAGAAATAAATGTTGTGACATTGCATAAGCTTATGAAAATTATTTTTAATAATTATTAGAGTTTGTGACTTTTTTGGCCAAGAAGTGTACAGTACATGTATTATGGAATTTTTTAAATGTACCTTTTATTATATATTTTACACAGAGATTGTGTGTGCATGTAAGTGTAGAAAAGATACTTGGTGTACAAGGTTTTGTATGTGCTTGTCAATAACAAGTCATGCACCACAAACCACATTGATAAAGGCAGCTTTGCAACCTAAGTACAGATTGCAGAATGGCCAAGTGGCCAAAAAAAGGAAGTCCTAACAGTCGTAAGATGTTATATGTATATCTTCTTTTACCTACACCAGTGCTGTAATGTTGATTTTCCTCTTTATACTAAAAACTTTACTAACTAAAAAGAAACCTGTTCTAAAAAATGTAGACTCCTGTTGCTGCCTTCTAATAATGAATCAATGGCTTCCCACTTTAGGTCACCTTTTACAGCATTTGTATACCGGGTCTGTGACTAAAATAGTTTTGAAGCCAGAGACAGATTGGCATAACTAGCATTTAAACAAAAGTCAGCAATGGAAACTTAGTATACGTAGTCACTTAGTACTAAATCTGTTTCTGATCTTCTTCCTCTTCTTTGTGATTTGTGAGGATATATTGCTAAATTCTGATGGACTCTTTAGGAGGTGTTGTTGCTGCACCACTTGCCCTGATTCAACTTAGATCAGACATAGCTTTGTCTTTCCAGAATTATGTTTTAAGTCTGCTGAACTCATCTGAATTCTTAGGTAACACCTGCAGCCCTTTTATGATTATGCTACTGTTCTCCTTCTGTTACACCAGAGATTTACACTCTAGAATTAGAAATTACTTCTGCCTATAAGATTGAATTTATTTGAAATCCAGCAATTCTTTGGGTTTTTTTAATGCACAACCTCATTTTGGATGTCCTTAGATTGAAGAGTCCTTAGATTGTTACGAATGATTGTTGCACCATTAGCACTAATTGGAGCCACCACTTGATTTTGTCATGCAGGTCAAGATGATACCTTTAGAAAGTATCAAACAATGCCTTCTAAAGCCTTGGTGCCTTTGTGATTGTTGGGTGCCAACAATATTTTGTATTATATTTTGGATTTCTGGGCTTTCAACCACATTTGCCTGTCACTGCTTAATTTTTGTTAAAAGACATCTGAACTTTTAATTTCAGTCTTTCTCCTCACATTAAGAATTTTGCCTGTTTTCCCATTACAAGTTTGTATGTATGTGTAACCAAAAAAATACTAGAAGAGAGATGTTAAACTAGATAACCATATTAAAACATCTATGATATTGGCTAAATTGGCTAATTGGCATAAGGTTACTTACTTTTAGAAAAAAAACATATACAAGGGATTCTTATTTTACATATTTAGTTATGCATCTACCATGATGATTAGAAAGTGGGGAAAAAAAGTGGCAGACCAGTGCCTTAGTGTCTGAGCATGTGTTGATTTCATCAGGAAAATTCAGTACATTTCAGGGGCTCAGTATACTATATATATAGATATATATAGATATCTATAGATATCTATATATATAATTGATATAACCATATATAGACATTTCACAAAGAGGTGCTTTACACTGAACAACAGATACAACATTGTGACGACAATAAGTGCAGAAGATCCTGTGTTTCTACCTCATTTGTCTAACTAGAGCAATAATACTTCACTTTGTTTTATTCAGCTATGTATACAGTTATATTTAGAAGTATGGCTGGTTACCTAATTTATGGTTACACCAAGAGCCCTGCCTCCTCTAGCCATAGCAGTCCCATTGTTAAAGGACCAACAGGCCTGTATGTACCATAATGGCACGATTAGGCCTTGGGCAGCAGGGTTTAAAGGGGGCAGCACCAAGCCTAAAATGTATGAAGTGTAATAAGTTTTTCCTTTTTGTTTCCCTCTTCTTGCCACCTCTGGGCATTTTAGCTAAATTAGACAAATGAGTTGGGAAGTGTGTGCATGGGATGTTGAGAGGAATCATAAGACTGCAGTTCAAACAACCTGAAACCATCTCTTTTTCATCTTGTTTGTTTGACTGTACAGTTAAAATGTAACTATGAATGTAGAGCAGACTGCAAGCTTCCTCTAATACATATTCTAATATTAGGATTTTATTAAAATAATGTAATGACAGGAGGGTGTGCAAAATGTATCATCATACTACACCGAGGAGCACTCTCGAGAACAAAAACAACAAATTGACAAAAACATTTTCACAGAAATGGTATCAGGATTTTTTTAATTAAGTACGGCAGGAAAAGCAAGGGGTTAATTAGGGCTAATTAGTGTTAACAAAGGGTTTATTTTACTTTCAGCTTTGCTTCAACTTCAACTATTATAAAATACATTTAAGATGCATTGCATTAAGCTGCTCCTGTCAACTGCAGCTCAGTATAATGTATCTATTTTTGTTGAAGACAAAAATGAATAGCCCATTAAAAGGTAAAATATCAAAAGCAGCTTTTGCGGCAATATTCAACTTTAATCCAGAGATTTCTCCCACAGTATATTTTTGCTGCCGCTAGACATCCTCAATCTGATGGCTAGCATGAATTAACCCACTTTCTCTAGGTCATCTTAGACCCACCCTCAGCCTATGAGAGGGCACTGAAAGAAGAAGCAGCACAGTGATGAGTTCATCTCTCTCTCATTCTTATTTCTCTTCTCCTGCCAGCGTGCTTCTTGTTAGCATTTGAACTGATTGGTTCCTTGTGGTGCTACTCTCTCTCTCACACTCCAGCTCTAGTATACAGGGACTGCAAGAGGCTGATACCAAGTCAAATTCAGATACTTACACTACTTATTGCAAAAAATACATTTAATTATGTATTAGTGATTAAAGAGCTACATTATTTGTGTCTTTTTTACCTGCCTAGAGTTCAGCTTTAAATTTTAACTGTAATGGTGGTTACACCAACCATGGAGTTCAACATGGAGACAACATTCCCACCAGTTACCCCTGTGGGCATGTGCCCAGTGGGGAAGGACTTTAGTATGTACATTGTATTTCCTAGGTCCTAAAATGTTGCTACTGCTAAAGCCCCATGGCAATGTTACAGTTGGTTTAATGTCACTAGATACAAACATTAAAATTCTGAGTTTATTGCAGTAGTTGTCCTTTGACAAAAAAGGAAACAGCAGGTAATATGTGCCCTTTTGTGCACAGCAGGAAATGAGCTCAGAACAAGAAAAGATGGTATGATGATCCCAGGTGCTACCCCTTGTGGCCATGTGTCCACCGTATAAGGACTTAGAATGTACATGGCATGCCCTAGGTTATAAAATGTTGCAACTGCTCAAGATCCCTTGGCAATGATACAGTTCTTTTCCTTCCACTGTATACAAGCATCAGAATCCAATGTTTATTGTGATTGTTGTCCTTTAACAGAAAAGAAAACAGTAGGTAATGTGTGCCCTCCTCATGCACAGCAGGAAATGAGCACATAGTTACATAGTTACATAGTATTTGAGGTTGAATAAAGACACAAGTCCATCAAGTCCAACCTATTGCGTGTGTGCATTTATGTTTGAGCAGGTGTGTGCATGTGTATTAGTCCATGTGTGATTTTGCTCTTAGGCGTACCTGTACCCCTGTATGTTATGGTCTCCAAGGAACTCGTCCAGGAGTTTCATGAATGATTCCACACTCTTAGCTGAAATCACTTCCTGCGTCAGCGATTTCCAGACCCTAACCGCTCTAACTGTGTGTTGAAAATTTTTTTCCACCAATTTTTGGTCTTTGTTACGGAGCTAACCGTAAACAGTTTGTTAATAATGTTGATGTCACCCTTGAATAGTTTATATAGGAAAATCATGTCTTAATCTCCTAACCTCCAACGAGAACATATTTAATTTTAACAACCTTGTTTCATAGTTCAGGTCCTCGAACCCCTTAATGAGTTTGGTTGCTTTCCTCTGGACTTTTTCCAGCTCAAGCACATCTTTTCTGAGTATCGGCGACCAAAACTGGACCGCATACTTCAGATGTGGCCGAACCAGTGATCTGTAAAGTGGCAAAATTATAGACTTGTCCCTGAAAAACATTCCCTTCTTAATGCAAGACAGGACTCTGCTTGGTTTGTTTACAGCAGCCTGGCACTGCGCACTGTTCTTCAATCTGCGGGCTATAATGACCCCCAAATCCTTCTCCGTTTCCGACTTCCCTAGTGGCACACCCATAAGTGTATAGTCCATTTGCCTATTTTTAACTCCAAGGTGCATTACCTTAGATTTATCGACATTGAACTTCATCTGCCATACAGTTGCCCACTCCCCGATTTTATCCAGGTCTTCCGGTAATGTTACAATGTCTAAATCTGTGTCTACTAACCTCCCAATTTTCGTATCATCAGCAAACACTGAGACATGACTACTCACTCCCTCCCCGATATCATTAATAAATAGGTTAAAAAGCATGGGACCAGCACAGAACCCTTGGGCACGCCACTCATGGCTCAGCCCAGTCTGAAAAGGTGCCATTAACTGATACTCTTTGTGCACGTTCTTCTAGCCAGTTTTCTATCCACGTGCACATTAATTCATTTATGCCCATAGCCCTTACCTTGTATAACAAGCGTTTATGTGGCACCGTATCAAACGCTTTGGAAAAGTCCAGATATACTACGTCCACCGGCCTCCACCCATCCAGATCTCTACTTACCTCTTCGTAAAAGGTCAGCAGGTTGGTCTGGCAAGAACGATCCTTCCTAAATCTGTGCTGCATATCAGTTATTATGCCCTGATCCCTGACGAATTCCACTAAGTAGTCCTTAATAATTCCCTCTAACAGTTTACATACTATGCATATCAGGCTAACTGGTCTATAGTTCCCCGGTTGGCATTTTGACCCTTTTTTGAATATAGGTACCACATTAGTCCTTCGCCAGTCGCTTGGCACTCTACCAGCCATTACGGATTTTTTAAAAATGAGGAACAATGGTCTTGTTATCTCCTTGTTCAGTTCTTTGACTACATTGGGGTGTAGATTATCAGGTCCTAATGCTGTATTTGCATTTAGTAGTTTAAGCCTATGTTGTATACCACTTCAGTCAACCACTCAGGTGTATTTCTTGTTAAATTTTGTGTTTTATCATGTACATTAACAGTTTTATCAGCACAGCAAAGGACGTGACAGTATGATAGATTATTACAAACGGGGGATACCTCCAAACTTCCAGGCTACTAGCTCTTCTCCAAATTTAATATGATGCCAGCAAATGCTGCAGTGGACAGGCAGGCAGAGAATGAGAAGAAATGCACTAAACTCATATTTTCCTTTCTTCCCATCAGAGACTGTCTTAACACAGATGTTCTCTGACAGGGAGAAAGGAATAGATGATTATTGTGTATTCCTTCCCAGTTTCTGTTAGGCTGTCCACTGAGGTTCTTTCCAAAGCATTCCTGAGATTCAAAATACATTTCAAAATGTTAAGAATCTGGCAAGTGAGAAGGATTCCCCTTTCTCTATGCCTTTGCTCTCTCTTCTTATATAACAACAATGTACAGAAGAACTCTTTCCTGGTCTTTTTCTTATTTTACTAATATGAATGAGACATCAGAGCGTGAGTGTAAATATCCAGGTACACAGGTTCAATTGGCCAACGCATGGGGTCTTCAATTGGCTTTGCAATATTTATATACAAATCCATATGCCTCATTCCCCATCCCACTTCGAAGACACAGTAAAGCAGACCAACACTTCACAATCTGATCATACAATCTCTTTTAACATTATCAACAGTTATGCAGTGCAATTACCTACCCTAGAAATTCACTCAATTTTTATACAATAAGGCAGGCTCTCCAACTACATCATATGTCGTAGATCTAAAGGAGATTGTACAATGACAATGTAATTAGAAAAGTGTCCCCCAGGGAAGTTTATAGTATGTGACAACCCACTCACAACTGATATAGCCGTTTTTAGTCTTGGGCAATTGTGAGATCTATCTACTGGATTCCCTGGATCTGCACACCTACCATTGCCATCATGAGTGATTTCGATACTCTCTAGAATTGTTATTCATTTTATATAATGAAGAATCCAACATAAAGTGCATGAACAAGCAAAGTTTGGCAGGAACAGCTAAGATTTGCGGGTATACAGGAACAATGACTAAGACTTTATTTATTTGGTGTAAAATGTATTGCCTGCTCCCTTTAGACTATTTGAAATCATAGGAAGGATGTCTTATGTGTGACCATTTTGACTTAAAAATTAGATGGTTAAAGGAAATATTTATTAGTTTTCTAAATTATTTCTTTATTAATTATGGCCAAAACTAAAAAAAAAAAAACAATTTAAAAGTATATCTTTCATTATATGACTCAATCAAATTAAATATAAGTTAAAGTTATTAATATTTTTATTTCTGATTTTTAAACTGTATGTGGAGCTTTATGGTTCTTTCCATGTTTCAAAGGCTCTCAGTTTGCTTCCTTGAAAATTTTTTTGTTTTTTCAGAGTTCAATAACTTATCAGCAATGACTCTTTTTAGCAAATCATCTCTTATCAAGCAGCTCAGTCCCAAGTGTCAGACAGACAGATTGTGCTTCGAGACAAGCATATTAAATGTTTATTTGTAAAACAAAGAAAAAATGTATACATGTTTATATGTAAAATATATAAAGCAACAGTTGAAATACTTTCAAACCTAAGAAAAACAACAATGCAAATCAGTAATTTATCTAGAAACCTCATTTATCAGCCATTTGACATTTTTGTGTTACCTATTTAAACAAGTTAGCATTAATTATTATTCTTAGTTTCATCTAGAAAAAATAAATACATCATATTGCTATGGTAACATGTGATAACAATTATAACAATTGTAACAATTCTTTCACAAACTGACACATATATAATCTTATTAAAAAAAGAGGTAGGCTAGCCATACACCAGCAGATATTTTTCGTTCAGCCTACAGGTAAAAGAAATCAGATTCATCCATTCACCCTTTGGATGGGAGAATTCCCCCTTTTCTGACAGCGGCAGGGGTTCTATCAGAATACCTAAACAGTGACTGCAGCTGATTGGCTGCAGGCACTGTTTGGCCAGCAATTTTTTCCCAGCTCCTTCCATTTTCAGATCAAAGGCAGGAGGCAATGGAGCAAACTTGTATTTGTGTATCGTTAGCTTTAGTGTTAATTATAAATTGTAGTTGTTGTTTGTGGAGTCTGGTGGTTCGAATCAGTGTCAGGGTTTCTTACATTCCTCCTTCAGTGGGCTGCAGCATACCTTGTTTGTAGTATGTCTGACACTGTTTGATCTCCTTTGATGTCCTCTTATGACCAAATCCATAAAAATCATCATTCTACAACTACTGCCAAACTCCTGACAAATTCCTGTCACACAGTGATGATGCAACATCAGTTCACTATTTAACCATCAGCTGGTCCATTTAGTCTCTGCCGTTGCATGTGTTCAGATTTTCCAAGTGTTTCTGCTTTTGTTCCTATTCTCCGTGTATGACCCTGGCTGACTGATCTCCTGGTTCCTGACAACGGCTATTGTTTCCGTTCATTCTCCTCTCAGTGTTCCCTGACCTGGTTTGGCTGATTACCCACTTTGGCATCTAAACTCTGGCTTGACATCGACTACGTCCTGGACTTCCTCCATTGTTTTTTGCAACTTCTTTTTTTGTGATTTTCAATAACTCCTGTTATTTTTAACCTGCTTTTTAGTTTATGTCTGTTTTTTTGGTTTCCTAAAAGTCAGTAACTGGCTTCTTATCACTGTCATAGTTCTTTGTTCCTATTTTCCATGAGAAGTTGGGTAGTCCTGACTATCCATTTATCCATGTTCTAGTGACAACTCAAAATGTTGGATTTTCCATCACTTTCAGGCCCAGTGACAATGATCATCAGGTCAATCAGAGAGAGTGAATGTTTGCAGTGGGGACAAAGGTAGCAATAAAAGCTAGGCATGGTTGTTAACCTTTTAACCCTTTCCCCACTGAAAAGATTCACAGTCTCTATCTGTCCTAGGGATCATTGTCAACGGGACAGAAAGTGATATGGAATCCAACATTTTAAGTTGTCACCAGAACAGAAATAGGGAGGAAATCTTTCAATAGGGACTCCTTTTCCAGTGACTACTGTGCATTAGGAGATTTTCTCTCAAACAGAAATTAAAACCCAACAGGTGTTCCTTACTCTTAAAAAATGTAAAAAAAAGTTTTGGCTTTGGATACACTTTAAATCTGCGGTGGCTTTGATTTGTTCTACATATATCTCTGTATATAATGGATTGAGCCAGTAAATATACAGCATTGAGTTATGCTCACTAAACATACACTATCATAGACCTTCTATTAATATTTCAAAGATTATTTCTAAGTAGGAATATTGTCTTTTTAATGCACCCTTTACACCAAATAGTTAATTATTTCTTTATTAATTCAGCTGTTTCTCCATGAGACTGATGAAAAGCAGGCACAGACTAGGTGAACTCCCGGTAGACAGGATCAATATTGGGATTAAGCACCCAGTCAAATGCAGCCATTGATTTCCGAGTTTTACTGATTGGGAGGGAATTTTGATGCATTTAGGGAAATAAATCTCATCAAGCCATTATTAATTAATTACAACCATTGGCAACGGTTCCAAATTGCTGGCAGCAGCTGAAGAAAAAAATGCTAAGCAAGAGATTTATGTCTTACTTTATAGGTTCCCTATTTTTCAACATAATTCCTTTAATATTTCAGAAAAAAATATCTTGTCTCTATTTTTTGTACCTAAGACAAAGATGTTATATGTCTGAACGTATTGTGTAAGTATCTAAGTGTATTACAATATTCTTACAAAGCCATAAATGATTTGCTTTAATTCTGTTACAAACAAAGGTAGAAGGTAGAAAACAAATGGTAAGGTTTTCTGCCACTAATTGGGATAAGTGATAAGAGAATCATAAGTGAAACTTTAAGTCTGCAGCTATACCATGCTTACACCATGTTTCCAAATCAGCTGTGTTGTCCTAGATTGTTCACTTCTCCTGCTTTCTCCAAAGTCTTCACCACTTTGTGAATAACCCTGTACAAGTCCTATCTGCCAATGCCAACCAACATTTCTGCCACCAACATATACCATACGTAGGCAGTAATAGGGCCCTGTAAACAGACTGCCGGCAGCTATACTGTCAGTTTTACACTGGAAGCAAATCCAGGGTTGTAAAGCCACCTGATCGCTTCCACGGGCAAGTGAATGTATGCCCCCCTTCCCACCCACCCAACACCTCCTGCCCTGCTTCCTGGGCTCTGCTGCGCCCTCCTGTGGGGGGAGAGACAAGTGAGCATCAGTTTCACTGATCTTCTCCCCGCTCGAAGAAGCAACCCCCAGCCACTGATGCTTACCATTCCTGCACTACCCCACCACTCTATTGGTTCCTCTGAGCACTTAGGAAGACCCTATCCTTTCGGGTATTGAGTAGCAAGTGACCTTCTCCCTGTCGTCCCTTTCCTCCAGGATGGAGTGCTTGGACATGAGCAGACAATTGCCAGACCTGAGCTCTGAAATGCCAAGAAGGTTAAGAAGTCCAGCCACAACAAAGCTGATTGATAAATCCTGTGCTTTTGAAAGACTTCAGTAAAAGCACTGCATTAAAAATGACTGCTGTGGTCTGTTTTCTATATGCTAGTAACTATACACTGAATATTTATACAATTCACGAATTGAGTCATTTTGTCTGTGTCCTAATAGGGCTGAAACAATGTGGGTAGTGACCAGATGACACATTACCTATTAGTAATCAGTGAACTAGTAAAAGTGACATTACTAAGGTAACACTCACATTGTGCTTCATGTGTTTGGGGTCATTTACACGGGTGCTTGGTATACCCATGTTTCCTGTACACTGATGTCTGCTCATATCTGTATTGTATCCCCATCAAATTATGGGAAGCATGGGGAATGCAAGCTACAGAGGAACACCAAAGAACTCTGCCCCCTGTAATCTCTGAAAATTACAGCCCATAAACTGGTTAAACTTCATAACAACATACACCTTGCACCATATAGTAAACCACGCTGTACTAGAACAAAGATGATGCACCCTATGCATCCAATGAACTCCTAATAAACTTATTACAAACAAAGAAAACTGCCTTTAGCATAGCACTATGCCTTTCAGAACTGGTAATATATAGATCAAGCCCACAAAAATGGCTGACATCCCAGCCTCTAGATCAGCCTTTCTCAAACAGGCATCTGTGGAATTTCAAGGTTCCTCCAGAGGTTGCTAGGGGTTCTTTGAGTAATGAACAAAACAATGTCTGCCTTTCAGATAAGTAACCACTGATAGCAATTATCTTTTTAGCTGTCTGTAAGGAAGGGAGATTCTTCCGATTGACCATGATCTATGTGAGGAGCATTCTTCCCAGTGACGATTACACTAATGCACCCTGAGCTCTATAAACATAGTAATTGCTGGCAGGGGTTCCCTGAGACCAGAACATTATTTCAAGGGTTCCTCCATGTTAAAAAGGTTTAGAAAGGCCGCTAAAGATAAACGGTGGCTTTCCAATGTTTTATTTTTATGAACTGTGGTTGAACTGCAAGTAAAGTATTATTCCAGTCCCTCATCACTAGAAACTTAGAATGGGCTCCTTAAGTGCACATTCCCAGAACTATTTTGATATAATGAATTTTGTGCTATACTGCAAAACATCATTACAAGGTTATCACATATTTGGCTCAGTTCTTCCAAGAGGAATAGTTTAGAAAATGTTATTTTTTAAGGACCATTTATCATTCTGCCTGGAAATGAGTTTTGTTTTAAGGTTGTTATTTTTTTTCTCTGGAATTGAGAGCCAGAGCTGGAGTGTTCTGCACGCCCAGCACAAATCTACACTCATACCTTCTCTAGATAAAATACACTGAGCAAGGGAACTGCAAATCTCTTTAGAGAGACAGGCTGAAGCTGGCAGGTTGTGGACCTCTTGGAAGATTATTTTCTTGATGTACAGAGCTGAGCAGACAATAATGTGCCCCCTGGTGCATTGTGGGAGAAGTGTCAACACCAATTATCTTCTTAACCATCCAACTGCCAGAATGACTGTACTTTATTAAACTGATTCAGTTCGAGTCTGAGACTTTCTTTTTCCGTATATAGCGCTGTATGCCTGCTGCTAATATTCTTACTGAATGCACAGTAGGACATCCATCATCTGTTAACAGTCTTGTTGGACACTAACAAATTTAGGACCAAAAGCAGTTAGCAGGCTGACATAGAAAGAAATTCTGAAAATATCAGACATTTCCCTTTGACATTGTTCCTAAAGTATATGGACATTTAAATTTAATATCACTAAAGACTTATATGGTGTCCACTATTGTCACCAGCATAAAACCTGCCCTGGGAGATGCTGTTCAGCCATTACCAGAATGTATGTATGTAGACAGGAAGTGGCTGTAGGAGACCATAGATTAAAAAAAAAGGTGAAAACAAGTATTTGTTTTTATTTTCTTAATGCCAGTTGTTTATGATACACAGTGCTGTAGCAAACTAACTGTCATTCATTTTGGGTTTACATCTACTTTAATTTCTTAATTTTACTCATTGCGCTTACTCTGTTGGCACCGCTGAAACCATGAGCCTTTACAACCTAGAATCAATCTACTTAAGTTCTTTTTTTATACATTCACTACTTAGTCCTTTAATTAAATTATCATGTTGGGTTGTATATGCCAGAAGACACTTGGTGCATGCTTACGAAGGAAACATCAAAACCCAGTCAAGCCAAACTTTTCTTGCAATTTCCTTTCTTGATGAGCCAGTGCAGTATTCTTTTGAGCAAAACAGAAAGAAGAGGAAAGAATGCCAAGAGTACCGCAGAGGGTGAAAAGCATGACAAGCGGAAGAATTTGGTCATCCCATATGTAGCTGTGGTGTCTGAGGAACTCAGAAGGGTTTTTAAAAAACATCACATCCCTGTCTGCTTTAAACCCACCAATACACTGAGGCAACAACTGGTTCACCCAAAAGACCCAACGCCAAAACACAAGATGAACAACATTGTGTATGCAGTTCAGTGTAGTGAGGAGTGCTCAGAATTGTATGTTGGTGCAACAAAACAGCAGCTACACCAGCGTATGGCACAGTATAGCGGAGCCAAACCCTCTGGTCAGGTTTCAGCAGTGTACCTACACCTAAAGGAAAAAGGTCACTTCTTTGAAGACAGTCAAGTACGCATCCTGGACAGGGAGGAGGACTGGTTCAAAAGAGGTGTGAAAGAGGCCATTTATGTAAAAATGGAGAAACCAAGCTTGAATAGAGGTGGGGGGAGAGACATCTATTGTCTGTATCATGTACCTGGTGGGGAGCCGAGTTGTGAGGAGGCCTCCTTTGCAGCACGAGTTCCACACCCCTGACTGTGGAGACGGGAGGTGGGGGAACAGCGGGCAGCACCGGTGCCGGAAGATGCAGGACACTGGGCCTGGGCAGGTCCTTGAGGCCCGTCTTCAGTGAAGCAGGAAGCAGGTGTTGATGCGGCTGGAGCAGAGCGGAGTCGGGCAAGCCAGGGTCAGCAACAATCGGGCGGCAAGGTACGAAAGGAGAAGGCAAAGGAGAATCCAGGGACAAGCAGAAGTTGGAGGCAGGCGGCAGTCAGGCAAGGTCAAGGAATCCGGTCGATGATAATACGGCAACAGGCAAGATACAGGAACACACACTAAAGCTGAAAGACCACTCAGCAATGATTCTGGGAGTTGGGCCAGCTTAAATAGGATCATCCCCAGACAGAGCAAGTCACTTCCTGTGCGCCATGTGAGCGCGACTTCGCGCATCCGGCTGCCGCTTGCGCATGCGCAGTAGCTGCCGTTTCCCGCAAATGCGGTGAACAGGCCTATGCGCATGCGCAGTCGTAACTCTGCTGCCAGGCATGGTCTTACAGTCTGCCACATAAAATGCTGTTTTAACACCTCTCTCTAGGCAGGTTATTAACACCTCCTTACTCCAATTATGCAAATGTAATCAACACCTGGTTGCGACTAACAGATTCTGTGGATTGGAGCAACATTCACCATATTTATTCCCAGATAATTTTTGTCCAAGTTATTCTGAATTGAAAAAGCTGGTTGGATGACCAGTGAAATGTCCTCAAGAAAAATACAGCAAGTCCAGTTGCCTCGACTTATTTTTTACAGATATACCATGACCTGGATGAATGAGAACCTTCACAGACATTAAATAGGTGTGTTCCAATAAAATGTAACGCAAAGTAAACATTAAAAAAAAATTCAACATATTGTATATGTGCCCTCCAGCCAATAAATACTGTATATAATTCAGAAAAGTGCAGTCTACTCTTAACACGCATTGTATTCATCTTAACACCATCCAGTGCTAATCCCCCTGTGCAAAATGATCACCCAACCGCATTGGGTGAGGCTAAGCATGGTGATGCCGAAGTTAGGCTTTAAAGTAAACCTTCACTGAAAGATATAGGCACCTCCTTCTGAAAATGCTTGTTGTCTGACTGTTTCTAACTTTAATCGTTTTTGAGTCACTGACCCAAAACAAGTATTAAGAGAGTGAGGGCAGACTGAAATCAAGACTTAGGATCAGCATACTGCTTTTAAATAGTTGATACCACAACTAAACACAAATTACAAAAACATTTATTGGGCATTAGCTAATCCTTTCTATTGATTTTTACTTCTTTTTTCAAATCAATGTTCTTTTTACTTCATCATGACACTTCCCATTTAAGCGTGACAAAGCTTCCTTACAGGGTCTCCCTAAAGATACAGCCTTGTTACCCTTCCCAGTGTGCTCTGCTGCCATGCCCCCTTGTCTAATACCATCTGGTGTATCTGTGGGGCACATATGAGCCTCATGAAAAATGTTGGAAAGCAGTGTATTTGACAAGGATGATAAGTGCACTTCACTAGCCCCAGACCGAAAGGACACTAGCTTGGAGATCTTCCAGGCAATGTAGACTACAGTATTAAAAGAACATTTTTACAGCTTGCTGAAAAAAAGAAACACTGTGACCATTACTATGACAATACATGCCTGTACATTTATTTTCATAAAAGGGTTAAAGTGATATTAAAGCTTTGTTGTTTTTTTATATATATTTACTACTAGGAGTCCTACCTTTGGATAAAAATACTGTAGTTTTCTTTAAAAGTTTTCAATACCTTTTTTTCTTGTGGGTCCCCACAGCGCTCTTCCCCCCGTCCGCTGCATGGGTACCTCCGTCAGCTAAGCAGCTGCTGTGAACCCATGCGTGCTCATTCTCAGCCATGCCCACAAGTGGCTGTGTGCATCCATAGACCCACACAGCCCTGCAACAGGCCACCCCCCTCCTCTCTGCCTGACAGTTTGATTGATGGCAGAAGGAGCCCATGGCTCCTCTGCCCTCAGTATCCTCACAGCACAACCAGGAAGTTCAGGGAACGGAGGATCACTTCGGGAACCGGCTGCAGTGACAGTATTCTCTCAGAATATATTTAAACCTCACTGATATTGGAAGATAGGCATGATCAGACGAGCCAACTGGAGTTCATGTCTCATTTCTAACTGTCCTAAATTTTGTAAAAATAATCTCCTGACTGGTACTACAAATATATGTGCGTGACAAACATTGATCATTACATAACAGAATTATGGTTTGGGTACAATACTGGTCAGATTTTTTTTTCAATATACTACCATGGTTTTACTGATGAGATACTCTCAAGCATAACAAATTCCATTTTACTTCAAGTCACATTCTTGGCTAAAATCAACTATAACTGAACATAAATGACTATAGATACCTACCTCAGATCCCAATGGGAGTAGCTGCAGTAAAATGAAAAAATAAATAATTCATAGTGTGCTCAAGACAGGCAACTTTTTAAATACTGGCTGTTCTATCAAATAAATAGGAGCATATGGATTTCATTTCAAGGGGCACAACTGAAAACGGAAGACCTAGAACTGGATCTAAAATATAGTAGTAAAAGAAATGGCACTGTGTAATTGCCCATACATACAGATACAAGACCAATGCAGCTTACAGAATAAAAGAATCGGCATGTTAACCTTGTAAACACTTTCATAATTAGATCTTTAATGACCAAGGAAATTAGCAAGAACTGTTCAGTAATTATGAGGTGGCCCAGTTTTGCTGTTCCTGATTCCAAATTACACGTTCATTTGAAAGTGATGTCATTTACCATGAGATAAGAAAAGTTCCCATCTATTTTATAATTAACTTCCTTCTCCTAATACATAGGCTGCTAATTAATTAATTACATTATTATTAATTAAATAAATACTGGTGTGATATAAGGACCATGCTTTTATAGATAGGACGTGGGGTGCTAGTCATATCCCAATAGATTTCTTTCATTTATCCTGTGGGTGAACAAAAGAAAGCAGATTCCTCATCCATGCTAAACAGCATGTATATGGAGGAATCGCTTCCCTGGACTATTATATATATATTATTTTTTTTGTATTCTTTATTTTGAAGTTTGCAATGGTACAATCAAACAGAAAAGGGCAGGTACAATCACCATACATCCAGAGTCAAGGCATTGTTGGCAATAAAAGGACAACCTGAGATAGGGCAGCTAAAGCCCTGAATAATCACATGTAGGGGTCACAAACATGTTAACCATGCAGCCAGTCATTTACGAGCATCTTACACACTATAACAGAGTTGTAGGTAATGTAAGGTTTAAGGCACCTTCTGTAAGAGCAAGACCCATATTTTGAGGAGCAGCTAGGCTCTATTAGGACATAAATAGAGACACAAAGAGAAAAGGAAAAGAAGGGGGAAAAGATCTCCTGGAAAGGAATATTGAAATGATAAGTGAGGGGAGGGAAGTGGTACAGAAGGATGTGATAGGGCCACCAGCGGCCCTAATAGCTATAGGTTCACACATCAGGTCCGACTGGGTTGTAGGGTCCAGGCATATGTGTATGGGAACTGCTCAAGCACGCCTCATTATGTGGATGGGGCCGAGCTGTGGTTACACGGGAGGAAGTTTCTGGACTTGCAGTGTTGGTCAGGATATCAGTAGCACCGCATGGCCCAGCAGAAGGAAGCTTCCACAGGGGACTATTATATGTTGACAGTCGGCGCCAACCACTGGCTGCAGTCACTGTTCGACTGACAATATTTGGCTTGAATCCTTCAATAAAGGTCAATTGAGTATTCAACTTTTGTCAAGCCGACAGGACCAACCACTGTTAGAATCTTATCTGATAAAAAAGACCATACCCTCCGGAGGAATTATCAAACTATCCATGTGCCTATCAACAACAGTAGTGGATACCACTCTCCACTATACTCTGTAGTGGTCACATAACGTTGCCAGGTTTAAAAAAAAGGATTTTCATTACATTTTGACATTTTAGTCCCTTGGAAGAGCCAAACACGTTAGTCCATGTTTCCACTAAAGTCTGATAAATGGAATTTTGAATACTGTACATACAATACTATGAATACTGTACATACAATACTGTTGTACATACAGTTCATTGCAATTGCAAAGAGCAAAACACTTTGTAAAAAACACCACTGTGCTTTTAAATGTGCAGTTCTTTTTTTTTTTTTTATAAGGCCATACATCTGCTTTATAAATGGACCCATAAGTATTTCTATTTGTTCTTCTATGGTAGTATATCTAGCTTAAACCACTCTTATTGTGAAATGCTGTTGGAGCCTTTTAGTTCTCGATCTTGTTTTCTAAGTGGTCACATTTCACTAGGGTTTGAAAATACACTTGTACTTTTCTGGAGTTTTTTAAAACTTTAACCCCTGATGAAGCCGTGAACAGTGGTGAAACATGCTGGGTTGCTATGTTTATAATAAGGTATAAGAGTTAGTACATTAAATGAGAAATGTATTGCTCCAAGCTGAATAGAGATATTGAAAAACAGAGACAGTATAGGGCAAGTGAATGCTTGGTTCCACTGTGATTTCAGCTCTACTCCAGCTACAGGTTATCAGCTTGAGCTCTGATCCAACTTAAGCATCAGTACCTCATCTTTACCTACGATCCAGCTCCACCACTTCAGCTTCAGCTACGATCCAGCTCCAGCTCTGATCCAGCTCATGCACCTCAGCTCCAGCTCTGACCCAGCTCCAGCACCTCAGCTCCAGCTCTGATCCTGCTCCAGCAACTCAGCCCAGCTCTGCTCCAGCACCTCAACCCCAGGTCTGATGCAGCTCTAGGACTGCAGCTTGGGAGATTATCATAAAAAAGGAACTTTGTTCCAGCTGAAAACCATGAGGTGAGAGCCTTGAAACCACCAGGATTACTCTTTATCAACTTAAAACTGTTAGTAATAAAACAGTTAACATGCGTAGATTTTTTATCATATCTATTTTTGTCTGTAACGATGTATGGACCTACAATTTTGTTTAGAATTGGCTTATGTAACACTACATGCTACCTCCCACCCTTTTCTTACCATTTAAACTTACATGTCCACCTCCACACACAACCCTATAATTTTCCTGTACGCTCCCTTGCCTGAGTTCACTGCTCTTTCCTATAGGGCACTATAGACTATTTAAAAATTCTTGTTTTGTTAAAAGGAAAATTACCCTTCTTGGACACACGTCGTACTGAAGAACGACAGTCATTATACGTGCTAGTATAGGTCTCTCTTTAATAACGGCATGCCATTTTTATATTATGTAAAATCGCAAAGAGAGCATATATTAGTGTCAGCCTGTCAAAAGAGGTTTCATTTTAGATTGGCTGTTCTGCTCACTAAATACCATTCATTTTGCTTTCATATCATTTCACGCTTGCTGACATCCCATCAGTGGTGCTGACGCTTTGTCCTGTTGGCGTCTATAATTGATAACGCAGCCGTAAGGAGTTAGAGGAAATCAAAATGTTTGCTGGTCTCTTGCATATTCAATAAGCAACTGCATCGGGTCGCATGCTTTTGTTTTCTTTTTTTCATCTAAAAAAATAATTTAAATGCTAGAGAGCGTTTGATTCATATGAATAGGTTTATGCTTCAGTTGCTGCCATATCTCATACAATATGTTCTGTAGAACATGAAACTCTATTGTTAACAATGCTCCACAATAGGTTCAAACGGATTGACAAAGTCCCTTTTACAAGGTTGTAACCGCTCAAAAGCTAGTGCCTTGGGCAAAAGAGTAAGACAGGGCGACACCAAAATAAGCAGAAAATTGCCAATTTTAATTGTTAAAGAAGAATTTTTCTTAACCCTTGCAGTGGAGCTACCCCTTGCATTGCAAAGGTTAAGTCCTCCTTTTGTTCTATGTGCAAAAATAACAAAGTTATACTCACCCAAACCTTGAAGCCAGCTGGCTGATACAACGCTCCCTCCAGACTGTCTCCTCCTCCACTGTAGCGATAGAATGACCCTCGGCATCCACATGTCTGATACATGTATACGGCATGATGACTCACAGGACCTTAGACTGCTGGAGTGGAGGGGGTGAGAGGCTGGAAGAACCAGTCTAAGAGCCAGCTGTCTCCGAGGATTGGGGGAGTATAACTTTGTTATTTTTGCACCTTGACCAAAACGAGTACTTAACCCTTGCAGTGCAGGGGTAATCCCACTGCAAGGACTAAGAAAATGTTTCCCCAGAGCTCTTCCCTAATGAACTGGTTTACTGGGCAGTGTGGGAAGTGAGAAATGTGACTTAAGCAGTGAAGTGCTCTGGTCACATCATCCTTCCCCCTCCTTGCTACTTGCCATTCACAAAATGCCTTCAAGTTTTCTCAAAAAGTAGAAGACATTCTGCAATTGAAGCAGAGGAGGGGGCGGGGATGTGACATCATCTCTCCTCCTCCAATCACACAATAATTATTATTTTTTTAAATTAAACTCTACAACATTTCTGCATACTGAATATAGACAGAGAGCTAACACTGTAATATTCAACATAGCATACAGATTGCCGTGGTCATGAATGTATAACAAACAGCATAGGACAGGGCTCAAAATTTCAGGTCCTGAGCTACTAGCCAGGCCTTCAAAGTTACTCGCCACCAGTTGCCCTGCATAACACAAACAAACACACACAGGGCACAACGCGCACACAGCACAACACACATACAGCCACAGCACAACTCACAGGGCATTACACATACAGCCACAGCACAACAAACAGGACATTACACATACAGCCACAGCACAACGCACAGAGCATTACACATACACATTTCATCTGAAATAAATTTTTTGTCTTCGCACATGTCTAATAATATGCGTGTTGGGGAGGGAGGGGGAATTTTTTTATTATCATTTTTTATTTTATTTATTTTTTACTGTTGGGGGGCTTCGGGGAAATATTAGGGGTCCAATTAGACCCCTGACATTTCCCTTTTAAAATAGAAAAGAAATTGAGGACACCAAATCCTCAATTTCTTTTTCAGCAGCCTCAGCACTCAGTGAATGGGAAGCACTCAGTACAGAGGCTTCCCATTCATTCAGACACTGATAGTAAAATATTTACTATCAATAGTTTCTGAATGGGGAGGAGCCTCTGCACTGAGTGCTTCTCCCCATTGAGGAAATCTTGAATGAACCGGCTGTGATGCACATCACAGCCGGTTCATTCATAACTGAAGGCACATAGTACTATGTGTCCCCAGTTATTTACAAACACTGGAGTGATCAGACGATCGCTCCAGTGTTTGTCCTTCTCACACGGAGGATCGGTAAATATCAATTATATTTACTGATCCCCCGCTCTGCCACGCACAGAGCCGCTGTCATCCTGAAACTGACAGGATGACAGCTGCTCCGATCTCCTCCCCGTAGGTCAGGAGAATGTAACATGCATCAATAGAGAATGTATCTATAAGAACTGTGCGTTCAGTGTGACCTTTTCATTGTGTAACATGCAACCTAATATATACAGTTCAACACCGGGACAGTGTAATGTACAACATATAGGGTAGAAAGACCAGGACTGTATAGCATAAAACATAATGAATAGACTGCAAATGTCAGGACTGTGTAGTGCAGTGGTCAATGCTTGGGATGCACCAATACTGGGTTTTCGGTATAGAGTACAAGTACCGATATTTATATTTTGGTACTCACTGATACCGAATACCGATACTGGTGCTTCCGCTAGCATAGAGCCAGCTTCCCGGGCAATCAGGAAGCCGGGCAGCGTGTCATAACCCTTCTTGAATACCATGCTGTTTGGTCGGCTCGACCAGGAAGCCGACTTTCCAGTCAATCAACATCAAGCTGGCTTCCTGGCCAATCAGGAAGCCGGGTCATTACCCGCCACCCAGCTTCCCGATTGGCTGGGAAGCTGGCTCCACGCTGTTTGGCTTGGATCGATCCTGATTGGCCGGGATGCAAACATTTTGTGATTTTTTTTTTATCCACTCAGTCTCCCCTACCTAACAAAAATTGGAGTGGATCCTATGCCTAGGGTCCAGTGTGAGCTGCTGTGTTGTGACTGAGCTCCATCCATATGTGCATTGCTTGTACAGCATCCTTGCATGCCATGTAGAGGTGCCGGGAGCCAGAATGTGATGTCACTCCGGTCCAGGCACCTACAGGGCACGTGAGGGAGCTGTAAGCAATGCATGTATGGATCAGTGGCGGATCCAGGGGGGGCAATTGCCCCCCTGAGATAGAGCCGCTCCTTGCCTCTCCCACCGCGTGGGACTCAGTCACTATGTTTTGAGTAAGTTGCAGTATGTGCATCACTCATTAAGATGGCCGCTGCTCAGCGGCAGCACGTCGGCCATCTTTGAAACTGGAAAAAGTACTGGCAGGGGGGCGGCGGCTTCTGCCGGAAAGATAGCGTGGGCAGCTGTCCCTGCCTTGCCAGAATTCAGAAGAGGGATGAGGAGCTCATGGAGCATGCGCATTGAGAAGACAAAGGAGGAGAAGAATCCGCAGAAGCGGGAAGCAGATGAAAAAGCTGTAAAAAATCTGTAAGTACATTTTTTTTTAAATAAATGAAGTGTCGGCCGGGACATAGAGCTGTCACTGAGTTAACTGCGGTTCAGTGTAAAAAACGGCACACTACAAGTACTATGACGTTTTTTTTACACTGAACCGCAGTAAACTCTGTGACAGCTCTATGTCCCGGCCGCTGTGCTGGGATCATAGGTGTCGCCCCCTCCCCTGTGTGCCCCCCGCTGATTCCACATAAAGGTAAGAGAGGAAAGGGGTGGCACAGTAGCAGTGGAAGAGCCAGATGGGGGGGGGGGGCTTATTTTCTGGCAGTGCCCCCCCAAACTAGATGGTATAGATGGAGCACCCTTACAACTATAACTCCATCCCATCTCAAGCTGACACTCGGCACCAGGCAACATATTTTGAATGGCTGCTTGGCACAAGAACTGGCAATGCTGTGCTAGGGTGATTCAGAGGAGCCTCTCACTTAGAAAAGTAGAAGGCATGCGGCGACCCACTGAACATAGGGACGCAACTTACTTTTGGGTCACAACCCACCAGTTGAGAACCAAGGATCTAAAGTATATCCCACCATCTCCCACTACTACTATTCTCATCAGATTTAGAGTGTCTTTCTGGTGGTGATGATGCTATGCATTATTATTATTTTTTTCTTGCTGGAGAGAAAGCTGTGAGGATATGCAGGAACTAGGAGATTTATTTATTTATTACAGGTATTTATATAGCACTGACAATTTATGCAGCGATTTACATAGTTGCACATGCACATCAGTCCCTGCCCTCGAGGAGCTTACAATCTAAGGTCCCTATCCTATGCATACATACAAGGGCCAATTTAGACAGGAGCCAATTAACCTTCCAGCATGTCTTTGGAGAGTGGGAGGAAACTGGAGTACCCGGAGGAAACCCACGCACGCACTGGGAGATCCTATGCAGTGCAAGGATTTCCTTTCTTCCCATTCAACTTGATTTAGGTAAATAACATAAATAATCCTCCTTCACTGCTATTACTACCTTATGATCCTTTTTATATTCCTGTTTACCTCTGAGCTGTCTCTTTGTGAAGATTTATGCCTCCTCCACCTTGCCTGCTGTCTTTCGATCATTTCTACCACCAATGTTTCCTGTGTTTGACATGAAGAAGTCCAAGATGGCTAGCTCCTCACAACGACACAGCTTGGAATAATAAGTCAGTCCTGGGAAAAAGAGTGTACACGGTGCACTGTAGTTTGAATCCTCCATTGACATCAGCACCTCTACATTTCCCCCTGCACATAAAGGCTGATTGACAACAGAACACCTCCCAATGTCATGCTCCTTGAGTGCCTCCCAGTCCCGGCCTTTGCAGCAATCCCTCCAGTTAGGCTTCATTTTTTGAAATAGGACAAGACCAGCAAGGTCATGCGATTTGATTTTTACAATGTATTTTTTAAGTGAAAATTAATAATTCCTGTACTGGACAGCCTTAGAAAGCAGACACCCATCTCCCAAACTGATAACAAGTCTTAAAGTGTATGTCCAGCCCAAACTTTTATTCTTAGTTTGGGAGAGTGGTGAAGGACTAGAAACCATGCAAAGCTTTTACTTTTACTTGCTATCGGGCCTCCATTAAAGATATTTACCCTGGATTCCAGTCCTGGTTTATTAAACATGAAATGTAGGAGACTTTCTAACACAGGAACTTTAGGAAATGCTGGCTGCAGAAATAAAAACACTTTTCTTTAAGAGGGTAGGAGTGGGTTGAAATGCCTGTCAGATATTTATATATATGCTATTTATTGTTTTTTTTGTGTACATATTTCTCTATGTTCATATTTTACGGGTTTGTATAAAAACCAGTCATAAAAAACATCTGCTAATTAGGCATGAATATCCCATGTATTTATGGCAGGATGTTCTTTGCACTATTGAATAACAATCTGTCCTATATTTAAAGGTTGAGCAGTCTTTAGATCACAACCTATAGCATCACACATTACAACAACTCTCAGCAATAGTTCATTGGAAATTGGAAAATTTGCAAAAAGTGCAAGACACAGAAGAGGAGAAATGGCACAAAATATTTATACAGTTATAAAATTATATTTAAATTACATTACATGTACACTTCAATTAAAGTAAGGAGTGATTTTATATTTAGAGAGTATGTTTTGATTCTTCAGATATGGTGTGCTTAGACACAAGGGAGTTGACTTTAGGCTGTACACTTTTCAAGGAAACTTTCCCTTAGCTTAGTGAATGTGGTGAAAAATTAACTTTGTAAACAATACCCAATTAGGTGCAAGAAAAAAAAAACAGTATTTTTGCTTGCCCATGATCAGATGATGGAAGTCAGCAGAGCTTTGCCTCATTCAAAATCCCTTTGCAAAGTGAGCAGCCAATTTGTCTTAAGTAAATCAACCCCAATGCATTCTGCTATTAAGTGTAAGTTGATTCTTTGGTATTAGCCATGCCACAGTATTTGTATTAAAAACATGCAATGTGACACAACCCATTTAAATAGCTTCCTAGCATCAATGGTTGTTGGTTGAAAGCTTAAGACTGGTAAGGGCAGAAAACTGACAGGAAGTATTCTCTAGGGTACTATTGGAATTAGGGATGCACCGATACTTTTCGAGTACCAGTGCCGATACTTGGCATTTTCATGAGAACTACCAGGGTTGCAGAAGTTGCAGCTGGGACCTGGCTCTGGCGCTCCACCACTGTGCTGAAATCATTAGTCAATATTGTTTTTAAAAAACTGTCACATGACAATAAACAAAAAATGTATCAGCACTTGTATCTGTAAGTACTTGGGCAAGTATCAGTACTTGTACTTGCAAAAATGGTATTGGTGCATCCCTTTATTTATATTTATAAAAACAAAATCATACATTAAAACAGAGATGTACAAATCCCAGGAGCTCCGTGACAGCTTCCTCCTAACTTTCTAATTGTTCTCTAGTCTAGTCTTGGAGCTTGAAAAGTATTGGTACTTGTACTTGTACCGAGTACGATACTTGGTATCGGTGCATCCCTAATTGGAATAATTTATAAAACTGACGCAAAGCTTTTGCAGAGAGGGAAATTTAACAAAATCAAATTTCCTGTTTAATACCTTTCATGTGTTTAAGGACAGCGAGGTCCATAAATCTTCAGGCATACCTTAGTTAGTAAAATATTTTCAGTACTAAAAAGACCCCATTCCCTATACTATCTGTATATACTTCCATCCAAGTCTACTTCATCTCCTCTCCAACCTGTTCAGCCAAATCTACATTTTGAAAATAATCCAACCTTGACAAGTAAATGGTCACTCTTCTGGTTGTCTTTAGAGCCATCTGCTGAGTAGACATAATTTCCCCATGTATTGATGGCAGAGATGAAGATAATTGTAACCGACTGCACGTTAACAGTTTTTGGTTATTCTACAGTGCATAGAAGAATGTATAAAGAATAGCATAGCAACTAATCTGAGTTGATTAACTGAGTTGTGATTGGTTGCTATGGATTGCACATTATAATTGCTCTTTGCACTGCTATACTGGGTAAACACACTGGCGTAGTGCTGGCATCAAGTTTTTTTTTTTTTGCCCCTCTGTCAAGTTTTTAGTGCCATCAGTAAGCCCCGCTGGTGAAATTCAAACCTCGATTTGTCCTTGTGACAATTGTTGGAAATCCAAAATTCTAAAGCTGCCACCAGAGCAGAGATGGGTTGAATCTTCCAATGGAAACATCTGTTTGAATGACAGTTGTTTAAGAGGGAATTTCTTCTTCTTTTCTTTTGCATCTGCTACACAGGAAGAAGATGCACATTTTCTCCAACACTACTTGATACTAAAAAAAACTAAAATAAATTGGCTACACAAATACAGCAATGTTGATGTTTCTACACAAACATAACATAAAACATGACTTTATTATATGGTTCACACCAGAATAAACCTTTGTAAATTCCTTCCCTTACTGTCCTAAACCATTTATTTTTTAAATTCAATTCAGACTTTAAACATGACGGTGCCCTGAAAAAGATACAGAAAGTCACATTTTGTGTTTGCCTTGGCTGTCACAGGTCTTGGGTGTGCACATACAGCAAAGATGTAAAAATGAAATTACTTATTTTCAAACAGCCCTTACCGTTTGGATGTTACCTTTGTGATGGGGAAATAATCGGAAGTATATGAGGTATAAGAAAAGCTAAGATGACATAAAAATAGTGCAGTAATCACATTTCACCTCTTAAAGCTGAAGTTTAGTAAAATATGTTTGTTGGCATACAATACCAGTGTAATAATGTATTACTAGTTATGTGTATCCCACATTCTGCTGGCTTCTGGTTCGTGTAATAATCCTACTGTCTGTAATTCTACATGCTCCGCATAATGCTGATCTTCCAGTGTTGCAAGCAAGGAGATGCTGTGGCAGCTATTGGAAAGGTTTGAGCCATTTGCCCTTCCCTTCCTCTTCCTTCAGCTATTCATAAAGCTTCTTGGACCAATATCTCAGAAGCAACGCATTCCAGTCATTCATCTGGCCCTCACCCATTCACGGAAGGCATTGCATTCTGAGAAAATAATACAAAGAGTTTTGTGAATGAGCGAAGGGACAAAACAGAAAGGGCAATTGGCATGATCCTTCACAATAACAAGACACAGCCTCTCCTGTTTGTGCCAGAAGGTCACTTTAAAGTCATCAAATAGGAAGCAGCATTGGAAAGCAGGCACTTAGGGGCCTGCATGTGTGCGTATATAGCTTGTGCAGCACCCCAGGCACCCTGACAATGGGGATTATCTTGACAGGCGAATGTCATGACCAGCTCTAATAGTTTAAGAGTTTAGACCTGCCACCCTGCAGCCTCATGGGCAAACAAGGATGCACCAAGAGGAGGCAGGACAAAGCTCTAAGCCCAAGAAACTGCTCAAGGTTGACATAACAAGCACTGCCGAGGTTTGAGGCTCCTTAGTGGCTGTGGGATCACATATGAGGAAACCTCACTGGCCAATAAAGCACTTTAAGGGGACAACAAGTTAACTCTGGCCAAACTTCACTTGTAGCACTTAAACTTATGTCAGTGTTTTACTACTGTCTGTGGCCCAGTTGGAGAGATTTCCAAACTAACGGTACACTTTACAATGTCACTGGGACAGAAAGTGAGACAACCCTCAACAAGAATGGATACTGCAGAAAAACCCCGGCACAATTTCTAACCCTTCGCCACTCTATCCAAAATAATGATAATGGTTTGAGGTGGAGTTCAGCATGAATAATCCAGTGGTTGTAAAGTAGCAACCAGTTTTGTAAAAGAGTTCAGAAAGAGAGAGCCATGATAGCACCATTGTTTTATCTGCCTTCAGAATAGGCAGTAATGTGCCTCTTTCCAACCATGAAGGTGAAAACTGTTCACATCTATATACATGTTAACAAGAGTAGAAGGAGCGCTGCCACATGGCAAAGAAAGTGCAACAACAAAGATACAATTTAAAGCTGAACTCCATCCCAACTCTAGCACAAAAAATTTTGTTTTACTGCATCCATCATTAGCCACAATGGATATAAATCTGCTTTGATGTTAACTTGTAAAAGTAGCAGTGACATCATCATTGGCCTGACCATGGCTTGTGCAGGACACAGAGCTGTGGGAGGGACCCAGCAGGTTCATCTCCTACAGACTACGTGCGGAAAACTACAGGGGGACCTGCCACTCTACACAAGAAGAGAGAACAGCAGTGACCAGCCTTTATTTCAGGAAACGCCTGAACACAGGCAGGATGCACGGGTTGTTTAATGACGGATTACTGCACTGATCTGGAATTAATACACAAAGGACACCAACACTTAAGTAAATATACACATGGCTCTTGTATTAAGACTATATTTGTTTAGCCCAGATTTCAGCATCAAATTTATTTTTGCCTGCTCTGATTTATAGAATTAGTTGCTCAAGTAGAAGTCATATCTTTATGTCTTCCAGTCACCGAAATGAAAGTTTATGGACACTGTGGTTTCATATTATTTCACTGGAAAATGCATGAAAAATAACACAAAAGAAACAGATGGCATTGACCATAGAAACTATTCACGTGTTTTTCACCATTTCAATTATATGCTTCCGTTTTCTAAAATTATAATAAAATGGCAGAATTTATGTTGCTCCCCAACAACAGTACTTTTGTTTTAAGTGAACTAAAGATGGAGACAAAGATTAGTGTATGAACAGAAGACTTCCAATGCTGATATAATGTAAAACAGAAATTTACAAAACTATTTGGAGGTACAAAATAAATAAATAAAAACAATGGTTTGATGCTGAAGTATGACTACAGAACATGGACAAAAGTAATAGGTATACAATGCTTACACTGGGAGATAAAAATTATAGACTTTTTACTATTCACAATTTCTGCCCCAGATACTACATGAAAGCTTGTACCAAAAAACATAAAAAGCACCATCAGCGGTCCCAATTAAATCTTTACTTGAAAGAAATGGGGTATAGCAAGGGCAGGTGTGCCACATATCAGCTCAGGAGCCGTTTCATGATCAGCTATATAAGTAGGGTTACTGCTAAGGAGTATGGCTTTGAGTTTTAGTACTGTTTATTTGCAAACATATTATAAGTTATGTATGTTCTTTTCGTTATAATAGGAAATAAGTACAGTTGTCTTTATAAAAAGTCTCTTAGTGATACATAGAAGTTCCAAGTCTCTTATGGAATTTTGCATGCCACCCGACTCATCATTTGCACACTCATGTGTTTGGTATAGCATGGTTCTTTGGAGTCTCCTGCATGGGCATGCTGACCAGTCTTACAGGAATTGCTCAAAGCTGTGCCAAGACCATATTGGCTGATTGTGCTCCACATGGACTGTAGACAGGAGCTTGAAAGGAAGTTGTCTTAAGGTGTCAGGAATTCACCCACTGGATGTATCATTACATTCACTCATCTTCTTCTACATATGTGGATGGAAACCAGCCAACCTGAAAAAAGAAGACATATTGGATGCCATGATTCCATCTCCTGATGCTTACAATTCAGCCTAAGTAAACACATTTTATCTACCTCTTCTGAACCTACATTTGAATTAATTTTCACTGATGGCTGATGTGTATAAATTATATGGGCAGTGAATTCATTACCACTAAAAATACTGATGATAGTAGTAATAGTTGGGAATACTACCAATATTGAAAACAGCTTGAAGATTTGCAATGTTACAGGAACATTTAGAAATGTTAAATGTACCTGAGCAGTACCATAAACAAATTACCTTTTGTCCTAAAGTCCTCCTACAGCACCACACTTACTGGTAGGGTGCCAGAGCACACCTATGCCTCGTTTGTAGTATGAGATCTAAGGCACTGCTGTCTCTGACTGATCACTATTGTGCTGCTCACTGTTTTCCTTACTGGGGCCGTTGACATGAAAAAGCAAAGCCCTGCCTCTACCAAGATGGCCTCTAACTAGAGACACAGGGCAGAACAAGGCATGATAAGTCAGTAATGGGGGAAATACTGGTGACTAAACTTTTGCCCTCTGCCTGCCTTTTTGGGGACATCTTCCGGAGTTTAATTTCTCTTTTCAGAGACTGTATTCTCATAATCATAACTCCGCACTGTATTATTGACACAGAACTTTACATATGAACTGCAGATATGCTAACCTTAGGAACCTGATTATGGCATACAAAAGTTGTTCCACCAAGAACATGTGTACTTTTATGATATTTTAGAACTTTAAAAAATCATGTCTTTAGACACCTAAAGATCAGGAAAAGATACCATAAGGAGGCTGCCCCTTCATATAGTAGTGTAAAGAAGTGGGCTGAAAAATTCAAGTGTGAGAGGATGAGTGTTGAAGATGACTTTTAGTTAGGCAGATCGGAGGTCACCACTCAAATAAGTACTACAAGATAGAAGTTTAATGGCCATACAGTTTAGCAGGGGCGTCCCAAGGCCGGGTGTCACCCGGAGCAGATATCGGGTGACACCCCGCCGTGATGTCATTGCGCATGAGCTTTCATCTTTTTGATACTTGCCGGCAACCATCTTGGTGATGAACGCCGGCAGAGAGAGGAAGGGACGTTCACCCAGCGGCATAAGGTATGCCGCCGTGTCCCCTCCTCTCTATACTTCAGCTGTCAGGCTCTCGATCCATGACCCAGTGCCCGACTTTTCAGAGGGGGTGACACCAAAATGACTGTCAGTCACCCCTCCCATGGTGTCACCCAGGTGCAGGCTGCATCCCCCTTGTGACGCCACTGCAGTTTAGTAAGACATTGAACACTGTAAAAACAACAGTAAATATGGAGAAGAATGCTAACATAGAAAAAGCAGAGACGCTCATTATTAGTTTATTCTAATTAAATGGAAAATGGGTTTTTCCCTAAAGTATTCGTGGGCCTGTGGTTATTTGACATCTGTTAACTATTTTGCATGTGCATTTCACACAGGAACAAGACTGCATGAAGTGCATTCAAATATTAATAAAAGTAACTGTAGAGTAAAAAAGCCACAGTCTATGACGTGCCAATTATCTGCTTAGCAATTGCTCCTTGTTATTGTGCATTTGCATAGTAAATCAGGCCTACTTTTATTACATATGCCCTTTATCAGGTCATTCTTTTATGTCCAGAAACCTTACTTGTTTCAATTCTACTGGATGATTCTGACCTCTCCAGCTTCCTTACCTTTCCATTAGATTCCCCCCTCCACCAGCCATTCGTTCCTGCTTTTGTATAGATCTTGACCACATCGTCCTTGAACAGGGACAGCTCTCTCATGTCCCTGGCACAGAAATCGTACCGAGCAATGGCAATACCTAAAACCTTTGGATTCAGGACTAGAAGAACATAGAAAATGAATTAGAACTGGAATGACAGAAACATACATTAAGAAAGAAATGACTACTCAAATCTGACATGTAGACAGCAATGACTAAGGTAATAAAAGGCATTTCTTAATCAAATAACTGGTTTAAACTTGAAATGCCTAACAATATAATCAAACTAGACATTTATATATAACCTGATAGGTGTTAAACAGAAAACCCATATGATATCCTTATTTGCTGGGAATGTGCCCATGTTGTGTCACACACACAAAAACTATCTATACTTTACGTATGTCGTATAGTGCCCAGATATACCACAGGGCTTTACTAAAGAGAATACAACAGGTGCACTTTGTTAATGATACAAAACAAGACTGAAGACAGGTGGTAGGTTGTTTGGGTTAGTTACATCTTGCATACAATATCTAATATATTCTAATACATCATGAAATCAAGGGGAGCTAATTCCAGAAAACAGTAAGTCCCCCTGAAATCAAGGGGAACACTTTGTGATTACTGTGATTACGGAAGTAATTTTTTTTTTTTTTTTTAGTGTGACAGTGTACTAAGAAAGTAATGTTACACAGTCATAGTGACTTCACCTCTGGTATTTATTTCCTCTCTCAGAACAGGCTGGACTCCCCCGTCTGTCCTGTGTTATGTTATCTGCCACACACTAATCACTATCCCCCCCCTCCCCAACCACCCCCACCCCTGGTTCTTGGCAGCATTTTCCTCCAGGAAACCAGTCCCTGGTGCCAAAAAAGTTGGAGCTCGCTGCCTTATGGGACTTGCAGTTCCTCAACATCTGGATGGCTAAAGTTTGTCTACCCCAAATATAGGAAGTCATGTGTGTACAAATTACCCATGATAAGTATACTTTTGTAAGCAAAATGAAGTGGCATGAACAGAGGAAAAAATGGTAATAAAATATACATGAAAAAAAGAATACTCAGCGTATAAAATCTAGGTAGAACATGTTATAAAGATAAAATTGGAGTTTAAATTGTGCCGTTTCACACCTCCTACA
The DNA here is from genome assembly GCF_000935625.1 of Nanorana parkeri. Classification (NCBI taxonomy): domain Eukaryota; kingdom Metazoa; phylum Chordata; class Amphibia; order Anura; family Dicroglossidae; genus Nanorana; species Nanorana parkeri. The sequence goes on along the minus strand of NW_017306863.1, from coordinate 229,475 downwards.
TGAAAAGGCCTTTGCAGGCTCAGTGTAATGATCTAGACAGAATGTGCAGGAAGGAATTAATAAAGGTTGTACTGCACAGTTGGTATAGTATGCCCTGTCTGCAAATAAGAGCTGACACTGGGCAACTTTTAAATGATTCCAAGCTGTCCATCATCAGTAGTAGAGAGGAAAATGCCTTTACCAGAGATCTCATGAGATTACAGATGAGATTTTCCAGCAATGCTCTGCTGATGTAACCTTCCCAGCATGCAACGCTTTGGTACATTACATCATTTGTGCCAGAAGTGGACGAGGAAGTAGATAAACTCTATATGTAAGTAAATGAAAAACAAGATGATTTTAAATCAGCATGCAGAGCTGCACGCTGATGTGATTTAGTGAAAGGGGGTAAAGGTCCATTATTAAGGACCACTTTCTCAGGAAGTAATTTCCTGTTGGTGACAATAAAGTGTCCTGTCTTCTCAAATGAACATGATGTGCTTGCGATATCTTGGATTGGGACTTATGTTGTGGAAGCTCTTCCTCAGTGCTGGAGCCTCTTCTTGCGAGATTTGAGATCCTGAGGTTTTTCAGGATTGCTGGATGATGCCAGCAATGTCACCAGCACTTACAAGTAGCCAAGGTGTAAGGTGAATATTTATTAAATTTGTTTTCTGTTTTTTTATTATATTTTCACTAAATGTTTTTACATGGGAAAGGGGGCACAGGATGAGTGGACCTTGCTTTTTATGCAAGGTACACTTTAAAATAGTACGTTCTTTGCTTTGCTACCCATAACAGGTCATTTTAAAGTGAACCATTATAACATTCTGTTTTCAAAGCACAGGATATATATTGGATTAATAATTATTAGGTTATGATATCATGCATTTGGAAATGAACTGTATATTACATGCATTCATTTGAGAAAACCACAGCCAACTTTTTTTGGTTAAAACATTCTGATTATGCTGACACACACACTCTTAATATGCATATACTCTGCAAACAAGCCATGGATTGCAACTGCAGGACCCATAGTTCTTCTGTCATAGGACAGTATTCATAATGGAGAACCAGCTAAACATTTTCAACCCAGGAGACACATTTACCATTCAGTTTTTTTGGTTGATGTAATTTGATTCAGTTGTTCATAGTAATTGTTAGCACTGGACAAAAATCAAGTATATATGCATCTCTACAGTTATCCAATGGCCATTGGGGTTTATAAAGGCTTGGATTCAAATCTGACGTTTCTTAAACATGTACTCCACTCACAGTCATACACACAGCATGATTTAGGTCACCAGTTACAGAGCTGCCAGCTTTTTACAAGGATAATGATTGCATGCTCTGGTTTATGGCCTAGTCTAGGGGTAGTAGTGATTCCAATCTTCAACATTCAGAGTCCACTAAGGGTGAATTCACACCAAAATGCGTGTGTTGGACTTGACTCAACACAAGTGCATTCACTTGCACTGCCATAGTACATTGACATTAAATTGTGTTGCATAACGTTGCCTTCTTTTTTGTTTTTTATTTGTTTGATTTTTACACTAAGCTATATAAGGTATTAGTTCTGCCTTGCATTTATGTGCATTGTCTTGTGTTGACACAAATTAAACACTTGTTTTGTTGAAAAAAGTTGTGCACAGGGCAGCTCACATCAGTGAGCTGTAAACTCTTTTATACAAAAGTAAACAATTTTGGGGGTATAGGTAAACTTTACAGTATATCTAAAGCCAAAACAGTTTTCTTAATTTTGGTATAGAATAGTAAATAGTTAAAGTAGACCTTGCATGTAGAGCAAGATCCTCTGTTTATGTTTTCCCACACCACCTTGGTGAAACTCCAAGAAAAAAAAGTTTAAAAAAACACATGCAGAAAAAAAAACCTATTTCCTCCAACTCCCTGTAGTGCATGGGGTGGCACCATCATCCTCTAACGAGATCTTAGAGTACTCCAAATCTCCAGAGAAGACACAGCAGCACAGTGCTAGAAACATCTTCTCAGTGAGATTTGCGGGAACTCTACATTCTACAGATCTCTCAGAGGAAGATGGCGGCACCCTCGCAAGGTATACTTTAAAATTCTTGTCAAGTGTTTTTATTATCTGTTACTAAGGAGATGTACCTGTCCTTTTTAGGCACAACAGGATGTAAAAGGAAATCTCTTTAAAGTGATGGAAATCCTTTCTTAGACAGCTGTCACCAGAACAAGTGTCTCCATTAAAAGATGTTCTCTACATTCCTGTTCTACAACTGAGAATTTTGGATTTTACCTCACTTATAGTCTCAGGGACAATGGTCAAGGGACAAATAGAGAGGGTAATAACAACCTGACAGGGTTGATAACACCTTACTACTCTGTCCAAAACTAAGAAAATACATTTAAGCTTTGGATATAATTTAAAAGAGGTACATTATTTATGTCACCAGTTAGTCCATGAACAGGAATGGAAGATATGACCTGGGTGGACCCAGGTTCATTAAACAAAAATGCAGTTAGACTTGTCAGATTAAGCAGACATTGTCACCTTGTCCATGCAGAGGGTGACAGAGTCTCTGAAAAGAGCATCGCCTGATCCACTTATACTCAACTTACCTGTGTTCCTCACAACTCCTTGCTCTTCTGCAGCCACTGCTGAGATCGGCTTTGTCTGTGACCCAGGGAAGTGGTGACATCCCTTCACCAGTTCTGTGAAAGTGCTTGGCCCATGCCTGCAGGCAGGTCACATGCTCACCCATACTCAGATGTGCCTGGTAATGTCACTGGCTACAGAGAAGCAAAGAACTACAAGGCAGCACAGGCAAGTTGAGTATATTAGGGACTCGGAAAGGGGAAGTCTAGGCCTTTTTAGAGACACTGTCACCTTGCCTTACAAGGTGACGGTAACTTTTTACTGCTGAACTCTGAGATAAACAAATATTGTCTAAACACAAGATGCATGTGTATTCTTAATTGAATCTTGGTGTGCTTTGTGTATTTCTTCCCCAACTGTGCAGTAATCCAGTGTGAAATGTTCCCCCTGTGCAGGAACTTCCTGTAATAAAGACAAGTCATTGCTGCTCTCTCTACTTGTGCAGAGTGACTGGTCTTATCTCCCGACCCTTAAATGTGGACCAATTTGGTGTAATGAAAATAAAGTGCAAACATAATGGCAGATCTTTTTGTATACCGAATGTAATTTGTCTGTATATTTACATGCATTGATAACACCCCCACCTATACAGTGGTCCCTAAATGGTGACTTTGGGACACACTTGCATTTCTCATGTCTTGTTTCCCAAACTTTAGATTTCCTAAAATGAGATGGTAGGAATATATATGTTGTTCTGTTTGTAAATCTATTTTGAAGGGTTCCAAAATAGATTTAAATTGGCAAATTAGGAGGAAACATGCAGTCACTGATCTTTTATGTCAAAAGGTGGCAACTCGTTCATGGCAATGCGGCACAGGCAAGAGGAATAAGAAGCAGTGCAATAGCTACCTGACCAGAAAGGAGAAGTGGAGGGGGGCACAAAGCTGTATTCAGGCGCAGTAACAAAAGCAAACCCACACAGCACAGACGTGGCTTTGAAAGAAGACAGACAAGCAAAGACCAGTGTCACAACTGCAATACAGGTTCACTAGAAATTAAAAATCTACACAGCATCACTAAGCAGCAAAACTATGATCCACAGGGGCCTATTTATAAAGATCGGCAAAATAACTGCGTCTAGGCTTAGGCAGAAGTAAATTATCGACAAACGACAGATGGAAAGTCCTTATAACCTGACACAATCCATTTACAAAAATGTATTTCGCTGATATATATTCACCTGTGTTGAAATATGGGAAAGAATGAGTGGTTAGATTGCCCAGAGCAGCTTTATAAGTAGGTTAAACTGTCAGAAATGGATTCCTGACCTTTTATAAATAGGCCCACGGTGACAATAAGTAGCACAGCCATACTTCCTTCAGCTCACACAAAGCATAGTTCACTCACAGGCTCCCTGCTCTTCTTGGCAGTGGGAAAAAACAACAGTATAGTCACAGGAAGTCTATGAATGCTGCTGTGTGAAACTTATAACTAATGTATTATATGGGTATATGCAATCTAAGCTTATTAAAGTAGGATTTTGACAAATGTCAAGTTGCTTTTTTTTTGCTGTCTTGATACCACTGTACTGGGACTCATAAATTGTGACTTTGCAGCTGCTCTAGACCTAATTAATAACAGCTACGAGGTAAAGCTAAACTGCACCATGCATGGACTAACAAATGGCAATAACACAATAACACTTAGCCTGCCTAAACTACCCATTCAAATGAGAACCAGTCAGGTATGACCTGACCATTACGTAGTTAATGATGTGTAAAGGAGACTGTATAATCAGACTGTAACGTGTAGTCACATTGAAAACACTATCAGTTTGTACTGGTATCTGTGATCACCATAAGTTTCATCATCTCTACTGTAACTTGGTATATTCTGATGTTAGACTACACTAGAAACTGTGTTTTCCAGGTGCAGGCCACCACATACTCCATGGTCACAATGCACATGGCCTTAGCTTTCGCCTAAAGAAGACAAACACAAGACAACAATAAGGTTGCAAAAAAAACAATGAATAATACTGGGTTGCACAACTACTGAGGTTGTATTTTTGAAAAATGTGCAGAGCTATTCGTCCTGCAAAACTGCAGGTACATTCATTTTATGCGGATGGGGAATAAACAAATGTTATCAGTGTATTTGTTTCCATGTTGAATGTAATATCAAGATAATACTGTTTATAACCACCAGATGAAGCTGAGGATCCTTTGAAATAAGTATTTATTTCCTATGATCCTCAGTTCCATCTAGTAGCCATAATGTGGTATTTTCCTCATTCCCTCGAATCTTATGAATGACTAACATTCAACCTGGAAAGAAAAAATACTAATAACATTTGTTTGTGCAGTTTTGCAGGATGAATAGCTCTGCAAATGTTTTTATAAATATACTCCTATACTTACAGTACTTACATACCTTACTGTTACATAGTATTTGAGGTTGAATAAAGACATATGTCCATCAAGTCCAACCCATTGTGTGTGTGTGTGTGGGTGTAAAGATCCTCGCGTCATCTCGTTTTTAGGAGTACTTGTACCCCTGTATATTACCGTTTCTCAGGAAATCGTCCAAATGAATAACGGTCTTGTTATAACCTCGCTTAGTTCCTTAAGTACTGCATATGTAAAACCTCAGCACTAAATTGTTAATAACATTTCAAAAGTCATTTTCAATATACCTAATCTGCAGCTTTCATTAAAGGACAACTGTACCTTTTGAGGCAAATTGTCCTTTAATGAATGCAGTTACCCTGCTGAGTGCAGCCAACCTGGTCTGATATTCACCTTTGTCCTCCAGCATTCTTCACTGTGGGACAGACTCCACACAACCCGTTTCGATGTGCAAACGCGCTGCATACTTTTGAACATGTCTGTTTCAGCACACATTACACAAGCATGGTTTACTGTTGTCACCATCATAAATTCCACCCCAAGAAATGCCATGTAAACACCACTGAAGTGCATGCAAGTGAAAAGAAAGCAGCAGCAAAGAGACTGCAGGCGATTAGCAGCACTGAGATGCAACAAAGGATGGAAAATAGGTGAAAAAAAAGATTTTTATCAAAAATGGCAGTTTTTTATGATAAACAGTGCTTTAGCCATCTAACAGGGTTATTCACAAACAGGTGAAGCGTTTGGAGAAGGCAGGAGAAGTGAACAATCTAGGGCACAATAGCTGCTTTGGAAAAATTCTCCAATTCAGCTCACTTTCCAGTTCAGATATGTTGTCCTATAATTTGTTCACTTCTCCTACCTTCCCCAAACACTTCACCCTTTTGTGAATAGCCCTGTAAATGTCATTCGGCTAGGCTCTAAATCTAATTTAAGGTAAATAGGGGGAAAAAATGGATCATTATCACAAGCAGCCTAGGTATATTTATCCCAAATGCATCTTGGGAGATTGATGCCGTCAGACATCCTTCCCTAATTTGTCCAACCCTCCTCCGTAGCTTCACAGTTAACAATCATCATAAAACTCTTCATTCTCTGACTCTCTACGGTACAGTTTTTTCCTGATATTTGCATTATAGAAAGGCATGCACTATCCAGCAGAAGGGAGTTAAAAATGTTGTGATTAATTATGAGTAAAGCAGCAGAAAGGTATTTTATTATGCACTATGACTGTGTTATAATGGTAAATATCTGTACAGTCTTGATTTCATTGATGTTTATTGGTTGCTATGAATTATCACAGTTTGCACATTAGAGAAAGGCTAGAAGAACTAAAGTGCAATATATACCGGCAAATATATACACTATATGGCCAAAGGTTTGTGAACCATCTCACTTACATCTAGCTTTCAATCTTCTGGAAAGGCTTTCCACAATACTTTGGAATGTGTCTGTGGGAATGTGTGTCAGTTCAGACAAAAGAGCATTTTTGAGGTTGGGTACTGATGTTGGATGAGAATACCTGGCTCACAATCCCATTTCAGTTCATCCTAAAGGTGTTCAATGGAGTGAACTCAAGTTCATCCATGCCAAATGCATTAAAATGGCATTAAACTCAGGAGTTAAAACAATCTCACATTTAGTTTACTAATTTGTATTGAGATTGTAATTCATCAAGGGAGTGAGTTTGGAGTGGTGGCTACCCTCCAGAAAGGACAGTATCAGCACCAATTCAGAGATGATTTGAGTGATAGACAAATAAAATACATTTTTGTTAATAATTAGGGTACTATGCATTATTAAGATTTAAAGGAGATCTATGAGGTGAATGATTTCCACTTATCCTCATAGTTAGAGCCGAACTGTGACAAAGAAGCTGTCACAGGTCGGCTCTATTGATCGGGAAGTGAGCAGAAACATGCACGATCTGCTTTGTTCTCTATTGTCTCCCTGCAGTGAGCAGTGACTCTCAGTCACCGCTCCCTGCAGGGATTGCCCCCTCTCCGATCCTCCAGCGCTGAGTGGAGGAACGGACGGGGGAGGGGGGGCACAGCTGGCTCTGCATCCATATAGGCAGAGCCAGCTGTCACTCATGCAGCTGGGTGGATCTCGACAGTAATGTCGGGATCCGTCCCGGCTGCAGCGCTAACAGTATATCGCGGGAGGACGTTAGTATATGGCCTCCTGTGACCCTAAAGAGAACTATGGGGAAAAACTTACTCCATAGTTCTCTTTTAACTCCTGAGTTTAGTTTAACTTTAAGGCATGTATTATGGGCACAAATTCAGAAGAGCATAATTGTGTAAAATGTCTTTGTTTGTTGTACCATTACAGCATTCCTTACTAGAAACACCTGGACTCAATAATTTGGAGGGGTAATAATAAACCTTGCCCGTATTGTAATGTTGTGATTGTCATATGTCCGCAAATATTTGGTTGTACAGTGTATATAGATTTGAATGTAATAGATTGTTATGGGGCAAGAAAACAATCATGTTTAGCAAATGTTCATACATTAACAAATCAGGCTGTTCTATTTACACCCTTAAATGACAACAGATGACTACAGTTGTTTTCAGCTATTGGGATGCTATTAAAAATCAGTTCCACAGGTGCTGTGAACATTTAAAAATAGATAGTATAAAGTAAATCCATCTAAGACATGTTAAGATTGCTCATTATTCCAGCACATCTGTGATATGAAAGGCTCCCCTTGTCTAGATAAGACCTCTGAACTCTTTCTAGTAGGATAATTTGTACCTGGTACTTTTAATTCTACACAAATAAAAAAAAGCACTGCTTTTAAAGTATAAAAAAATGGAACTTGTCTAAGATAATTAACAGGGAATCATGCCTGACAGAGCTATCAATGGATAGGTACTTACACATCCCAGATGACCTGTTACTTGCATGGCCAATCTGATTTTCCACAGCTTTGTAAGGAAAAAGAAGGGTTGTATCCAAACTCCTGAAACCCTCCCGCAGAGACTGGTGCTTATAATACTCTACAAGCTCCTGTACAAAAAAATAAGATGAATATGAGCAATAATCATAACCAACATAGCTTAATGTCTATTTACACAAAAAAAACAATAAGTAATATGCGAGTAGGACACTCTTGATTTATTACTGGCAACTTTGTGGTATAAATAATGTGTGAAGCAGATAGCACAGTTAGTCATTATAATAGTTAAAAATTCACCGTCCCTTTGTATGAGAAAATAGTCATAATTATTTTCTCCTCAACAACATCTTCCATCCATTGGAAAGCTGATATTTTACATTAACATGAACGTGACATAGTCTACAATGTCTCCCTGTGGTGTGTGCAAATACATGTGTTAGTCTTCAAACCAACTTCTGTGTTCTGTAGAGCTCTTTGGGTTTTAAGCCTAGGCAGTACATGGGACCCTTTACTTTTTCCTGAAGTTAAACCCTATTCCCTGTTGTCTACTGACCTGGCCAATTCTGTATAAATCAGTAGACAACTGCTAAGTATGAGCACTATGAGATGAGGCCACATATTGGCAGCATATCACTCTTGAAAGAGAAGTGGTACACCATGGCAGGAATTCCCCAGCTGATCACTATTATTCCTCTGATAGCTGACCCCCAGCTTTACTAAACAAAAAACTGCCATAGATAGAATTATGATTAGACCACTTTTAGAGAGTTGCACACTCGTTAAACTTGTGAGAAGGCTCTGTCTGGCTTACAAATGTATTTTAATGGGTTGGGTAGTGCAGAGATGGCAATGGTTTATTACAAAAGAACAATAGCAATTAGGGAAGGTTTTCTAATCTGTCAGTTGCTGCCCCCATTTAGTGGCCAACCAACAGAGTACATCCACCCATAAACATAAGGTCACTGTCCAATCTAATTAACTGTGGTGGTTTTTCTTATTTGTATTTGATAGTCTTTTGTACTTAGTATCTGAGCTCTTTTGTTGTCAGTGTTGTCCAAACTAACCAATCGGGTGTTCCCTTTAATGTCTAACCTTACATATTAACACTAAAGCAATAATACAATAGGCTGTTAGAAGAAACATAGTTCTTTTTCTCAAATACTTTTAATCAGAATTCCCAGCATGTAATAAAAATGAAAAAAAATTACATTAGACTTTGTACACAAGCATTCATTTCACAGGGTATGAATTATGGAGTGAAATGAATTAGACAACAGAAATGCTTCACATCCCAGTAAGGAAACATCTCTCCAAATTGTTTAAATTCACCTGAAGTTTTTCTGTAACAACTTAGCTATCCTTTATAAGACTATGAGAAAAGTTACTGTAGCCAGCTATCCAGATAACCATAAGGAATTAATAACCGAGAAATAACCAGCCTCTAGCACTGCAAATATAAATAAATAAATATATACAAGCAATATATTTCAATTGTAAGTGAACTAATTTATTCTCTCTATTCCAATTATACAAATATATTGTTTTGCTTTTATGGGCATGTTCTTGGGTTGTAAAACTCCATAAAACAACATTACAAACAGGCGCAATTTGGAGAGTTTATGCGTTAAATTAAATCTCTTTCATTGTTATGTCTTCTAAAAGTCACTTTCTTCCTTTGAGGATTTATTTTAGTTTAAAAATAATACCAGAAAAACAATAAATTGTCAGGCAATAAAATAGACATATTACATCACACAAAGCAATACTATCACTTAAAGTGACATTAAAGTAAAAAAAAAAATGTCCCTCCCCCAATGTTAATGTCAGCACTTACCTTAAATTATGTCTCTTAATCCGATCATCTTCTTCTTCTTTCCTGATGTTTTCATCTGTCCCTCCAGCGGTGCGGCGGCTCTCCGATCCAGCGCTGACTCCTCTGTCCTTGCTGGCACTTCCGATCCCAAGGTGGCTGCATGCGGGTGCACGCATCCATAGACTTACATTGCGTCTCTCCTCGTCTGCCGGCTGAAAATTCGAACTACGCATGTGCCCGCCTCAAGATGCTTTGTTTTTGGCTTGCTAGCAGTAGATATATGCAAAAAAACCCGGAGGGTTTAGAAACCCTTCAAGGAAATAATGTTTAGTGATACTAGGCCAAATGATGAAAATGTATTTTGCATTTAGAACTAGATTTAAATTGTTAAACAGCAACATCAAAAGAACTGGGGACTGCCTGCAGCCAAAAAGCGACCTGAAGGTCCAATACCTGAATCTGAACTGGATGTGGATGAGCACCATACTAATAGGAGAACATGCCAAAACTACCAATACCAGAGTGAGGGCATGGAGAATCAGCCTGATGCTTAAGACCTGAGGAGGTCACCACCAGAGGGGCACAGAACCTGAACTAAAGATAAGGTAATCAACTAAAAGCCTACCTAAAATACATGAAACAATAATTTCCGGAAAGACGTGTGGTCAACAAAAAGAAAATGGGGCAACCCTAGACAATTTGGTCCCAAAACGAGATTTAGGAACATACAGGCCCAGGTGATAAAGAGTAGCTAGTCTACAAGGACAAGCCTAAGGCCCTTGCACCCCTGACCCTGCAATCAAAGGGATGAGCGCTCCATCACCACGGAGGTTGCCTGATCTGACAACCAATCTTGTGAGACTTACCAGGGAAAACCTGAAACAGCAAACAGAGAAATCTCAGAAGTTTGATCTCAGGAAGTCAATGTAAATTAGGAAATAGGATGCATGAGAAGCTCTCCCCCAAAAAGGTAGACAGGGATGGCGGAGAGACCTTAACCCACCCATCACCAATGCTGGAACCCAGTGAAAATTAATCTGGCTGGATTTTGCAGGTAACCAACCATTCAATAAAATTACTCTGTTTGCAGAGGATCATTTGAGCATTTTACAATGGGGATGTCAGGAAAAGGCACTAGACTGAACACAGGAGGTAATGCTCAGAGAAGTAGCAGGTGTGCATGACACTGAGAATCCAGGTCTTTATCCAGGTAATGAGCAGTGAGAGCTGGCCTTACGCAGCCTAGTAGGGTTCTCTGGAGAGAAGGGACTCTGAGGAATATCATGTACCTTGAGTGATTTCCCTGTCCCAAGGAAAGAGACTGACACAAGTTTAGATTGTAGCCTCCAGATATGTGGTGCACTCGCTCAATTAAAAAGGGGTCTACCCCACTGTAGGTAAGCATGTCCTCCTTCTAGTAGTTTTCCTATTAAGGTGGTTAACTGGTACATACATGAAGACCACCATTTTCATTATCAAAGGGGAACAGTTCTGACACACTTTCAGGTGGGGCCCAAGACCCTTGAGGGTGGTTCCAGTTAACATAGAGGAATACCTTGAATAGCAAGTGTAAAGAGTAGGTTGCAGCTGTAGGAGCTCTAAAAGAGTTAAAGCATAAGACAGCAGGCAATTTCTCCAAAAGCAGGGAAGTACATTCTGCATCAGAAATGGGCCACTTGCAATTCTGGGGTGAAGACAGGAGCCTGTGGTGCCCCAAATACTCTTTAGGGATAGACTGTTGGGGCTCTGAAACTGAGTCATAGATGGGCACAGCGATGGATGGCCCCTACATGTTCCAAGACCCCCAAGAAGGTCAGGCACCCTGTAAGGCAGGGGTGGCAAACACAAGGCCCGCGGGCCGAATCCGGCCCGCCGGACCTTGTAATGTGGCCCACAAAGCAGCCACCTCATTTTGCTCCGTCTCCGCCTCCGCCCTGTCTCATGGCCCTATGTGATACATCAGAGCTTCTACATTGCGTTATGTTAATATTGTTAAAGTTGTTATTGTTAATATTTATTTTTGTAACTTTATTCTGAATGAAACATTTAACAGTATAATTTCGTGAGATAATTTAAGAGGGTGTGGTTAGGGGCGGAGTTAAGGCCAGGACAGGGTAGGGGTTAGGTGGGGCAACTGGTGGCGAGTAACTCTTAAGTACTGGCTAGTAGTTCAGAACCTGAAATTTTGAGCCCTGTGATACATCACTGCAAAAACCCACGCCGGCCACAAGATGGCGCTTAGCGCTTCGGGCGGAGAGGCAGCAGGGGATGGAGAGGGAATGACGCGGGGTCCGGCAGGGGATTCGGCTGGGTAAGTGGCTGCGTGTATGTGTGGGGCAGTTGCGGGGGAAGCGGAGTGCATGGTGCTGGAAGTTGCAGTGATGGTTGGTGGAAGGTGTATGCTGTGTAGGAATGTGCAGCAGCACCAGGCGTGGAATATAAACGTGTGATAAGGATGTATAGTCATCATCCAGAGGTGCAGAGATGGGCACATGTGAGTAGATGCATAGTCCTATACAACCGGCCCTTTGAGGGTAACCATAGTGCTGATGCGGCACCCGATGAATTTGAGTTTGCCACCCCTGCTTTAAGGTAAGGCACTGACTTAAAAGTCTCTGTGGTCAGTTTCCACAAGGAAATGGGTGACAGTGCTGATGTTTGGTGATTGGTTGCACAGGGACCAATTCATGCCACTCTTGGAAGAGAGTGCTCAGTTCTGAGTGAGCTGCAAATTAAGACCCGCAGCATATAACAGGGCAAGCTCTCTTTACTCCTACTAGCTAAATAGATGGGGGAGTGAAGAGGAGGTAAGTTTATGTTGGTCGTGAGGCTGACATTAAAATGAGGTTGTTGTTTTGCCCTACATGGGTAATGTACTGGTTAACTGTTAGTATTAGCTTAGTTGGCACCTAAGCCAAGAATACTTTTGTTATCAGAGCAAATTAACAAAAAAGAGAGAGCAGCACTTTTCAACTTCACATCCATCAAATGGCCCTCACTGTATATATACAGGGTCTGATGTAAGTAAAATTAACTCATGCTCTGATATTTTCAGTCAGCAAGCAGCAAAGCCTTCAAGTTTGCCAGAGATGCTCTTGGGCAGAAAGAGTTTAACAAACAATAGATCAGTGTGACATTTTTTAAGTAAAGCAGCGGAATCAATGCTTACCATTAAACTTTTAAATTTCCTATTTTCTGCAATGCGAAAAAAGCCATCTCTCGTTAATATCTTGATGTGCTTCACTTCATTGTTGTACCTGCGGGCAAAACATAACTTCTGAATATAAATTTGCTTTTAATCAGCCAAGGATCAATAATTACCTGCGGGCAGGGCCCAAAACAAGAGTAAACAGATTCATTGCAGAGCCTGAGTGTATATTCCATCCAACACGGGCCTGACAACTCATTAACAGAATATATTTAGCAGGGTGAAGAAAACATGCAGCTTGTTTTTGAAAGATCATGCTGCAGGATCATATTTAAATCCAATTAGCTCTTTCTTATACAGCATGATTAAATTCAAATTATTTGTGGTTATGGGCCATTGCCTCATTTCAATATTCAAAGGTGTCTCAATGAACTTCCCAGGTGCCAAGTTACCCAGAACTTTTGCATTGTATGTGGTGGTGTAGAGCAATAAATAGTCACAAGCTTTCTAGGCAGTCAAAAATGCGTAAGGTTGTATACATAGCATATATTTTAAACTGAACTCACATTTTTACCAGCTACTCTATTCTATTCAATTATGTGTTTTACAAACAATACAAAGTTAATGATACCTGCTATGCTGAAGGTCAACTCAGGATCATAACCATCCTTAGTAATATGCATATGACTGTGGGGTTGTATTGGGCGCCATCCTTAACCAGTTGACATCCGCGGTGTTAAACCCCCTTCCCATCCAGGCCATTTTTCAGTATTCAGCGCTGCGGTACTTTGACTGACATTTATTCCGTCATGCAACGCTGTACTGAAATTAATTTTATACAATTTTTTAGGGACAGATAGAGCTTTCTTTTGGTGGTATTTATTCACCACTGGGGTTTTTATTTTTTACTATATTAAGGAAAAATTACCGAAATGTAAAAAAAAAACTATTTCCCCTATATTAAATGATAAAACATTTATTATTACCCAATTTTTTGGTAAAATATAAAAGACGGGGTCACGTCGGATAAAAAGACACCAAGCATGTCAAGCCTTAAAATTGCGTGCGCGCGCGAAACCTCAAAAAACGATAATACCCAAAATTGGCCATAGGCGACGCTTTAAACGCTTTTACCGCTCATCAGTTTAGTGCTATCAGTGATTGATGGCCCTAAAATGATTGCTCTCACTGCGACGTTCGCGGCGATATGTAACGTGTGTAGAGCAATTGTCGTTTTTGCGTGCTGGTGCACCGGATGCGTATTTACGTTTATATGTGCGTAAACGTGGGGGAGTTAAACATTTTGGGTTTTTTTTTAAACTTTTTTTATATGTGACTTTTATTTTATTTTACTTTTTTATGTGACTTTTATTTTTTTTATTTATATATATATATATATATATATATTTTTTGC
>NW_017306863.1:140743-214566 GCF_000935625.1 Nanorana parkeri | reverse complement strand
GGGCGCGAAAAAACGAGCACATACCGACGATCGTCGGGCTATGGAGCCGCCGATCGTCAATATGTGAAACACCCGGTAACGGTGTTTGCTTTGGTCTGGTCTTTTCTGCCACGCGCGAGCAGAAAAAAAATGCCGTCGGGAGACGGCAACCCACCAATGCTGCAGTGCCGTCCGTCCGTTTTTTTACAACGGGCAGACGGCAAGTGGTTAAAGAGGAATTTTACCCATATCTTTTAAATGACAACAGATACACCTTTAGAAATGATTAGTAATCACAATCTACAAACACATACGTGTAGATAATTGCCGGCTTTCTATTCTTTGCATATCTTATTTTTCTTTCCCTTCCCATTCGTCTTACAGTGGCCATTTTTACAGAGGGCAGATTAATGTATGCCCTTTACTTACTGGAACTCGGGCATGGTCACATGTCCCAGTCACATGTGCCAATCATCTCAGGGGAGGAAAATGCCTTTCCTTACAGATTACAGATGAGATTTCCCAGCAATGCTCTGCTGATGCAATCTTCCCAGGATGAAACGCTTGGGCACATTACATTACAAATGCCCAAGAGAACCAGAGAGTGGAAAAACAGTAACTGTAAGTAAAAGCAAAATATGTTTCTTTAACTAATGAATGTAAGATTATTTAATATCAGCATGCAGAGCTGCATGCTGATTTGATTTTTGTGAAAGGGGGTAAAGGTCCACTTTAAGAAAACACCCAGAGATTAATTATCATCTTATTACAGCAAATTGGGGGGAATTTATCAAAGCTGGAGCAGACGAATTCGGGAACAGATTTGCACTGCAACCAATCAGCTTCTCTGTCTCATTTTAAAATCTTACCTGAGTAAACTGAAGAGAGATGCTGATTGGTTGCCATGGGCAACTGCTCAACATTCTGTCTACTCCAGTTTTGAGAAATTCCCCCCCTGTATATAATAGGTGCTAGGTATTTTTAGTAAACATTTTGTTCTACTTACTGTATTTTTTTCAGTTTGTAAAAGGCAGGCTAACAATCCCAAAGTCAACTTGTTTATTATATTATACCTCCAACTAAAATCTAATTACTAACTATAATTTCCTATATTGAGCCAATTAAAATTTTATGTCCCCATAACCCGAACCTATGGAGTCCAATTTTCTCCAGTCTAAATCATGCTTCCCTTATAGCAATATCCATTATCTGTATCCTTGACAAGGCCAATCATTCTACACAAAGTTGCTTAACATGAAATAAGATTTGGAGTCTCTGAATTTTTTCAGTGGAAATGAAACAGTTGTCTCCTTCCTAGTTTTAATCCAAATATAACCTCACTACTTGTGATTTATTTGCATATTTGCACAAAAACATTTCATGGTTAAACATATTATAACACCATTACAAATAAATGTTTATTCTTCTAGTCTTCTTCTCTCTTCTAGTTCAAACAGCAGTCATTTGCAATTTACAGGATCTGTTAACTAGTGCAGAGGCAGTGCTCGGCTTTCCTTTTTGAAAGCCCTGTATTAACAGAGAAGTAACTGTATTAAATGTTAACTTGTAAGATAGAAATTGTATGTAAATAATACAGAAACTGTAAAAAAAAAAAATCAACATGTATATTCAAAAAAATTATTTCAAAACTGACCATAAAACATGATTGTTTCCCTTCAAAATAGTTATACAATGCAGGGCTCAAAATTTCCACTCGCCCCCTCGCAATTGGTGAGCGAAAATTGCGTGAGGGCGAGTGGAAATTCATCTGGGGAAGGGGTGCCGCAGGCAGGACCAGCGGGGGTGAAAATACCGATCGATCGTTTGGTTCTGTCTTCTGTGGCCGGAGTGAAGGGAAGACAGCCGCACTGATTATTTTGCTCCTCCGCGGCCACTGCAGCTACAGAGCGGCCGAGGAGGAGAAGAATCAGTTCGGCTGTCTTCCCTGCACTCCGGCCACCTGCAGTTTCCTCCGCCCACCTCAGCTTTCATAGGCTGGGAGGAGGACTGCAGCTGCTATTGGCCGCCTGGAAGGTTTTGCTGCGCAGGACCTGAAGGATACATCTCTGTCACCCTCCCCCTGCACCAGTACCACCACCAGTACCAGTACCACCACCAGCACCAGGAGAGGAAGATGGCAGATCAGCTATGTGCATTGTAAGTCCCTGTTCTTTCTGCAATACACCGCTGACCTATGTGCGTTACATTACTGACATCTGCACTGCTGACCTTTGTGTGTTACATTACTGACCTCGGTACTGTGTTTTACATTACTGTACTGTGCGTTACATTACTGACCTCTGTACTGCTGACCTCTGTCCTGTGCATTCCATTAATGACCTCTGTACATTACTGACCTCTGTACTGTGCATTACATTGCTGACCTCTCTACATTACTGTACTGCTGACCTCTGTACTGCTGACCTCTGTACTGTGGGTTACATTACTGACCTCTGCACTGCTGACCTTTGTGTGTTACATTACTGACCTCGGTACTGTGTTTTACATTACTGTACTGTGCGTTACATTACTGACCTCTGTACTGCTGACATTTGTACTGTGCATTCCATTACTGGGCTCGGTACATTACTGACCTCTGTAATGTGCATTCCATTACTGATCTCTCTACATTACTGTACTGCTGACCTCTGTACTGCTGACCTCTGTACTGTGGGTTACATTACTGACCTCTGTACTGCTGATCCCTGTACTTTGCGTCACACCGCTGGCCAGCTGGAGTTAAGGCCGGGGCAGGGGAGGGATTAGGTGGGGCAACTGGTGGCGAGTAACTCTTAAGGCCTGGCTAGTAGCTCAGGGCCTGAAATTTTAAGCCATGACATAGTGTATATTTTTTTTAAATCTAGCCTTTTAAGATAGGCTCCAGTCAGATATAACATTTTATTTTTAAAGTAGAAATTGATCTTTAAAGATAAACAAATGTATACAGTTTGTGGTTCCATATCCACAGGACTTACTTAATACTGATAGCATACTCCCCGTTGTCCTTCGTTCTGTGTCGGATGAGGTAGGTGCAGTTCTCTCTGTTCATTAGTTCACTCTCAGCCTGCACTCTCTCCATAGCACCTGCATACCTGGGGAGGCAAGATTGCAGATGTGACAACAACACCCTCAATTTCATGTAAAGGCATCACAGGGAAAGGAAGAAAAGAAAAAACTTCCCAGTGGAATCATAAACAAACATAAAAGCCTGACAGGAAATTTAATTCTTCCAGACTCTATCCAAAACACAAAACAACTGGGCTAGAGTTGTCTTTAAGTAAATCAGGGTCCATGAACTCTGGCACTGAGATCTATGAGCTAATTTAACATATTCATCCTCTGCTGTAAACTTTACAAGGTTTCTCTCATTTCTAGATTCCCCTCTTATTCTACTTTATTTTATACTTTTTTTTCCAAAACCCTACTCCGGGGGTGCCCACAATTTTTCATCTGGAGATCTACTGTTCAAATGACAAGCTCAATGAGATCTACCAATGAAAAAAACACCTTTATTTAAAAAAACAAGCACAATAAAATTGTTACTGGGACTACTGCCTCTCGCTCTCTCGCACGCGCTCTCCCCTGTATCTTTCTCTCTCGGGGCCGGTTCACACCACAAAGTCTGCGTTCCAGAGCGTTTGGCTTCTGGAACGCACGCCGACCGGCTCCCTGAGTTCAGAGGCGGGAGGGGGTGTGGCGGTGCATTGAAGTCAATGTCACCCCAGCCCCGCCCCCAGTGCGATCACTCTCGGTCCAGTGCAATCTGCAAAAATGCTGCAAGCACTATTTTTGCAGACCGCACTGGACCGGAACGCGGAGCCCTGCGTTTTGGGTGCAGGCGATCGCACTGCGGGTGGGTGGCGCGGCTGCAGTGCCATTTACTTCAATGCACCTCCACGAACCCTCCCACCCCTGTACGCAGTACGGAGCCTGCCAGCTTGCGTTCCAGAGGCCGAACACTCTGGAAAGCAGACTTTGTGGTGTGAACCGGCCCTCTCTCTTGGCTGTCTCTTCTCTCTGTCTCTCCTCATACTCTCTCTCCTCGCTCTCTCCCATCTCTCTGCTGTATCTTATCTCTGCTGTCTCTACTCTCTCTATGCTGTCTCTTCTTTGCTGTCTTTTCTCTCTCTCTGCTGTCTCTTGTCTCTTTCTGCTGTCTCTTGTCTCTCTCTGCTGTCTCTTCTCTCTCTCTGCTGTCTCTCATCTCTCTCTCTGCTCTCTCTCCTGGCTGTCTTTCCTTACCTGCACTGCAGCGGCTTCCCAGGTCTCCTCTCAGGTGCGGTGCTCGTGTGGCCTACGCTGCAGATGGGGAGAGGTGTCCGGCCCCTTCCCGCCTGCAGCGTCTGACACATTTAGCCACACTAGCAACGCGGGAGGGAGTTCAGGTCAGTGAGCCGATCGTGATCTACCAGTGTTTGCTTTGCGATTGACTGGTAGATCACGATCGATGGGCACCTCTGCCCTACTCCATAGACGCCATGGTTTCTATAATGGTTCTATAATATTAGTCTAAATTTGCACTATATGCTAGTGTTTCTGGATGTGCATCTGGCTGATGGGGCATAAAGCAATGATTTGCATGGCTTTGCCCACTGTCCTGAAGTGAGGAATGATCCCCTTATTTTTGGGATATGAGATGAATTGAGAATTATGAATACCTTCTATTTTAAGATGGCTTTACTGTGCTATATAGTTGATTTTATTTCACACAAATACATCACTGGAATCCAATGGAAGTATAAGAAGAGATGAATGATTCAGCTCAATGACATCCACCAAAATATTAAATATCTGTTTTGCGTGTCCAAGGCCACTGACTAGATACAAATGTGAGGTGAACATGGAGACTTGTATATGTTGTCACTTCATTAGATTAGATATCGCCTTAAAGATGGTTGTATACTATCACACATGAACTGAAATAGATTTTAGAATACATACCAGGGCTGTCCTGAGTAATCGACAGGCTTTCGAACCTGCCAGGACAGAAAGAAATCGAAGCTGTGAGAAGCATATAGAGGTTCCTTCCATTATTTAATCATTGCACAGCACATAACACCTCGTCAGTAGCACAACCTATAGATGAACTTCCCATGAAAGCTATCATAAACTCATTACAATTGATATTGTGGAAATGCATCCCATACACGTTTTCTCAAGCGTGAAAATACGGCCACATTTATTAGCAAGTCATCTGCAAACAAGCTAATATGTTTGACACCAGAGATTATAGCTGATTATAGCTTATGAACAACAAGTGCCATTTGAAGCATAACACATTAAGATACACTCAAGCTTACAGTAAATGTGCAGGAATCTATAGAAATGTAAAATATCTCCTGGTAAAAAGGGTTATTTTGGCAACTGCTAGGCAATTATATGTTTATAACAGTGATAGTGACTGCTGCACTAATGTGAAATGCCCAGCAGAAATCAGTAGAATGTATGTGCTTAAATGTTGCAATTTTGAAGGACAATACAAAATTATTACAGATAGCTAATCAATAATGACTAATCACTTGCTAGTGATACCAGCAACCAGTCTCTTCCCAATGTTTTTGGCAACCAGTAGGAGTAGTAGGGGTACGTACAACTGCATGCTCATTTCATGTAGAATTGTACACAGAAAAAAGTTGCATAATTTTCCTTGTTGTGGATGCAGGCACACATCAGCGAATTTCTGAATGGCCACACAGAAATCTCTAGAAGAGTGGCAACTCATTGAACTAAGACTCAAAGCATCCACAAATGAATATGGTTGTGAGGGTGTGTACTTGGCAGTTGGTGGACGGCAACACTTATTATGTATTGTAGCATTACGAGGCAATGCCACCATGTAATTTGGCAACACTGCCACCCAGGACTCTCAGCCAGAGGGGCCAAGAGATTCCAGAAAGAAAAGTCTTTTTTTTTTTTTACAGGGAAAGAGCTGTTTTTTTCGGTCTTTACAGTTTTCTAGAGTCTAGCTGGGATCTGGTTACCTGGAATCTTGGGAGGGATGAAATCTCCAATCCTGGGTCCAGGTGTTGCCAATTACCGACAAAGGCGGATCAGGTGGCTTCAGCCTTTTTAAGGAAGACTGAACCAGAGTTCAGTGGTGGATGGTAGTGTGTGGTAAAACCACATGGAGTAAACCTGGGCGTGCATGTGGTAGAGCCATATGGGAGACAGCCAGGGAGGCTGAGAGAGCGTTGATACTGAGAGCCGGTGATACACAGGAGGTGTGGAGCTACAGGAGTCACGCAGGAGGTGTGAAGTAGCTAAAGCCACACAGGTGTGTGGAAGCCGTTCTAGCTGTGCTGGTGTGGTAAAGGGTACTGAATGCTGCTGTGGGGCTGTTTCTCTGTTGGGAAGTATCTCAAAACCCTGGTGTTGGCACACCTTGTCTATGTGAGACAACCTTTAGTTGATGAGACTATTTATGTTTGCTAAAAGACTTTGTGTATTGTGTTGCTGATGAAAATCTCTTTCTGTTTGTAGGAGAAGAATAAAGACTGTCCTTTTATGTTGAATTGGCTTTGAGAGTGGTCACTAAGAACTCACCATTGTGCAATTATTCCAAGCATATCACAGTATACATTGACAAAAGTTTAATTTCTTATCCAATAATCATTAAGTGCTATAGTGGCCTTAAAGTAAATGTTTACCCAGACTATGGGCATTCAATTATTATGTATTTGTAAATGAACTTTTAAAAAAGCCCTCATTAGCCTCTGTAGCTGTAGGCAGTGTGGAGCAACTCGTCCTCAAAGTTCACAGCAGAAGCACTGAGAAGCACTGAGGTGGTTATCTCTCAGCAGCTCAGCTTTCCCTGCTACCTCTTCCAGCATACCAGTTCGGCCCTGGATTAGCTCTAAAAGTACAAAGAAACAGTGCTTTCATGGGGATAATGCCTTCTGCTGGATATAATTTCCAACAATCAATTGTTACATCAGCTGGGCAATAAAATATAGATGGACTATTGTTGTATAAGGAGCCAGTAAAGACCCTGAACTACTGAATACTTCAGCCATGTTCTGGGTAATGAACAAGTGTCTTAGGATTTTTAGACACGATTCAAAAGCCAAAATACATATTTCCACAACACAAACTGAAATGTACTGCAAAGTTCAGCTGAAGATTTTCCCTTTTCCTGTTCCAAACCTTATGTCAGTGCATGTCCCTTTCTTTAAACCTTTAAAAATATGTACAGCTTGTTAAACTTACACATGGACTTGGTTTAACAGCATCGCTTGGGAAAAAGCCAAGCTCCCCCGTGGCAATGTTCCTTCCCTGCAAGAGAAAAAAGTAAATATGACTATAACCTCTACAACACAAGCATAGATACTTGTATTTTTCAGTCTTTTAACAGGTACACATGCTTCTTATATTTTCTAACATTTGTAAAGGAAAAAAAAACCCACTATGATCCAATAGTATTACGCAAATAATCAAATAATATAGCTAATTAACAAGAACCTATATGTATCAATCTAATTGTCTAGATTCCAGAAATGCCTACCTGCCAGAACAAACTGTGTGCATCAGCCCTTAGCAGCTCTATGGTATCTCCAACCTGTATATTGAGGACTGGACCATCATTTATAGTTGGTGGTGGGTAACCATTGTAATTCTTTATAACTTGCACTTTTGGTAAGCCTGAAAGATATTAAAGGGGAAAAATATGAGAAAAACACTTGTATTTAAAATAGATGCATGTTTTTTGCAACTGCATTGATGCTAAGCAATGTTTACCTGTAACACTTTATCTGTTAAATAAATCATAGAACAACCTCTGTCAATGTAGTTTGCCTTTATCTACCATGCTCCACAAATGCCATCTTTGTTCATGAATCATTCAAGGTCAGCATCAACTTCCATTGCTGCCTCCTTGTTCCCAAACAGTACAAACATTTTTTGCACATAGCACATTCTTTCTGCTGCCTCACTCTAGGACCCGTCAGTGTAAAAGCACGTCACAGACTCAAACAGTTCAGTCCCCATGCTGTCTCTCACCCTGTGACCCACCAGTGTAAAAGTCCACTGCAGTCTCACAGTTGGTGCCCCTTCTGCAGATACATTGAAGTGAACAATGCTAAACTGAGAAGAGTTATCACTGAGGGGAAGGTAATAATTTAGCCATGTTTTTCCCACATTTATTCTTTATATCTACTGGAAGCCAAAAAATACTTATTCTATCACTGAACCTGAAAAAGCAACTCCCACAAATTGGTGAATTCATGAGGATCTAAACTAAGCCGGCCCCTTTTTGTGAAAGTAAAATCAAAATGCTTTAAAAGTATACTCAGTTGGGAGGTTAACAGTCCAGAAAATAGATGTCCCCCATTGGTTTAGGAAATATGAACACAGCTTACGGTATTGTAAAAATTAGTTTATATATTTATTTCATATGTAAATTTCTTATGATACTAAAGATAAATAGTATTGTACATAAAGAGCTGAAAGGGTGATACTTTTATATTCCTAATAACTCAAGTTCTAAAGCAAGCTGATATACACATCTGCCTATCAGTCATGTCCTTTATTATAGAAGTGCCAGGTTTAATTTCTAGGCATTGTAACAGGCAGAACAAGTTTATATTAGCAAGATAATGATTTGCTGACAAAGTCTCTAATTGGCACTGGCAGAAAACACAGCTGCTGTAAATGAATTTATGTTAAGATTAGGCGACATTCAACACATTACATTAGAACCCCGACTGATGCTCATTCATATGTCCCAATTATCTATGCAAATGTTGGTGAGGTGTTTCCCGTGTGGTCATATTTAACATATGGAAATTACACAAGCTGACTGCACTCAGGAAAAAAAAAACTAACAGAAGATGACACACTAATATATTATCAGAAGGACATTGTAGGAAGCATTCGCTTGGCTTCTATGATGATTCCAATTACTTAGTAAACACATCAATAACACATAAGTGATAATTATGAATGGATCCATAAGTCCCCTGCTGCAGCACATTACAGTGAGTAGGTGAATGTCCCTAAAATCTGAACAAATAAATACAAATGGAAAACATTTGAAAAGAATATGCAGCTTTAATATGTTGTTTTTATGTATTAAGTTCAGTACCAAAATGTTGTTTTAAAAATCAGTTAAATATACCATTTTAAAATTACTATTTGCAGCTGGAAGCTGGAAATCTCTATGCAAGTTCTATATCTTCTAAAGATTCTTTTTTACATTTGTTGTGCAAAAAATGGATGAATGGCTCCCCCCTCCCTGCACTACAAGAGTTAGTTCATTCATTTTACAGGAGGGATGAAGCTGTATTGCTTACTTAACTACCGATCTGGCGCATTCTACTTCTCCTTGACGCTCTGGGCTGTGGGCAGTCCCTCAGCTTCATCACATAGAATGCATGACAATTAATCCTGCACTATATGTGGAGAAGGCAACCATGCGACTGTGGCTGAGAGTGCCTTAGAGAGGAGGCTTTTGGGGGACCGGTAACACAGATGGAGGGAGCCTGTTAGAGTGAGGAATAAAAGTAGGTATCACTCCTTATTTGTCGATCCTAGATTTAACGAGCATTTAATCCTTGCAGTGTGTATGTAGGGGGTGGGGGCACTGCAAGGATAGTTTTTTTCCAGCCAAGAGTTCAGCTTTAAAAGAGGTATACATCTCTTTCTCTACTAACAAAAGCAGGAAATATGTTTAGTAGAAGTTTAAAGTGAACCTTTATTTTGCCCATGCAGGGTGAAGAAGTAGATTCATTTTAATGCCCCCCTTTCCAGTTGCACATACATATGTCTGGCAGAGCAGGAAAGGGGGGGGGAGACGCGCTTCTCCTCCTTCACCATACCAGGCCGCATGCCCTCCACATGGGGAGGGTGCTTTGCCAAGGGAGGGGCTCCCGAATGCTATTCGGAAGCAGAGCTATCATAATGATTCATTATGTTAGCTCTGCATTTGGGAGCTCCTGAATGCTATTCGGTTGTCCCCAATAGCATTCCGGATAATTGACAGCTCTACTCCCGAATGTCAACAATTTTGACATTGTTGACATTCGGTCAGAGTTGTCATTTAGTGGCGAGAGTTCGTCGCGATTGGTCATGTTGCCGAGTGTCAGGTTTTTTTTTTTCTTTCGGCGAGTCACCAGCCTCTGTCCATTGTGATTGACGGGGATCTCCATAGATGGATGACATGACTGAACTTTGGATTACAGCGATGGACACTTTTTTTTTTTAAATAAAGGACTTTGTATATGGTGTAATGGTGTGTTTATTTACAATTTGACAATTTGGTAAATGAGCAGGGGTAACAACTACCCCTCACTCATAAAAGGGGGGAGGGGGATCTGGGTGCCCTTTTTTTATGAGATGCCCAGATTCAGATGATTGAGACCGATGTCATGTGGTGGTCATGTAGAGGTCATGTGGCCTGGCATGCTGCAGGAGGGGGGCGCACACTCACCCCCTCCTTCATGCTCTGCCAGGCTGCTGCGAGGGTCAGGGCTCTGGTAAGGAATTTTAGGGGGTCCCCATGCTTTTTTTATTGTTTCTGTGGACTGTCAAAAGTTAAAAAGAAACTTCACTTTATTTATTTCTAATGTCACTTTGCTGCAACGAAAATGTATTCATAAATATTTAACTCATCCGTTATTAACGAAAATTTCAGATTCGTCTGAATCCAAATCCCAAAACGAATTGACTTTCAGAATCACGAAAAACGAAATAACGAAAAAGCCGAAACTAACTGAACCAAATTTTTTGCCGGCGCACTTGTCCAATTTCTTGCACTCCTCTCACACTCCGTTTAGCCACTGGGAGCAAAAAAAAAACAGACAAGTGTAAGTGCTGAGTCACCCCAGTTAGAGCTTAAACAGAGGACCCTGCCTCCACTGGGCTAATCACCAAACACAAGCACTACCACATTGTGTAAGACACATGCTCCTCCTTACCTGGAAGTACAAAGTACATTCTTGGTGCCAAGCGGCTAAAAAGAACAGTGGGGGAATGAAATAAAGGTGATTATATGTTTATAGGGAAGGGGGCATTAATTAAGACAACCCAAAGCCCTTGCAGATTCCTTCTTTACTTTCATATATACTCCCCTTTTTTCACTCTTTCTCTTCTCCTTTTTCTCTTCCATTCCTTTTTTTCCTAATATTGCATGTTGTCTATCTAACTGTTGTATAAGATTGTGGCTACATTTTGCTGTACATTTTTTTGCACTCTTTCTCTCCCTAACCAATATATCTTTACAACAACATAAAACATTACAGTTTCCATTAAAGGAAGGAAGAAATTATCAGCAATGTTTTTGGTAAAATACTATATAGTGGAAAATGTCCAATTCTGTCAACCAAAAGAGCTTGCAGAGTTATTTTCACCTTTGAAGTTGCCCATAGCAAGTTTATAAACAAGCAAATCAGTTGGAAATAATATCTTCCATGAAAAAAAATGAAAAATCTCAATTTCAACCTCTAGAAACAGGCCCCTACATGTTAACAGATTGATAGGGTATAGCTCTAGACACTCTGTCAGTTGTGATCACTGTCTGATCCCAGCGATGTAGACTGGTGAATTTTGTTGACAAGTCTACAATGGAACGGTAATCAAGATCAGTCAATAAATGAGACAAATAGTGATATATTTCCATCTAGTTAATGAGTTAAACCAGGAAGAGCTAAAATAAGCATTGGATATTTTTTGTTTAATATTACAAGTTTCAATAAATCTTCAAATGCTTTATCGCTGTCCTGGTTTGTTTCTCTCATTGTGCATTATTTATTTACATGGTTCATTTCATTTTCACAGCTTTTATTAGCTTTCGGGATAAAGAAACCAAAATAAAAAGTATTCAGTAACAGAATTACATCATTTGTAAAAGACCACTTACAAATGTGATTGCAAACAGTTAAATGATTCAGGTTTACAAGGATGACAATCATTGCAAGTTAAAGAAAAACTCCAGGCAAATAAATTCTTAACCCTTGTAGTGGGGTTACCCGCGCACTGCGAGGGAGAAGTGCTCATTTTGCCTAGAGAGCTAAAATAAGAGAAAAATCCAGGCTGGCTGCTAGACCAGTCCCTTCAGTCTGTCTTCTCCTCTGCTCCAACAATGGAATATCCCTCAGCGTCCTTACATCCTATACATTGTATAGGACGTGAGGACTCATAGGACCTTAGAACACCAGAGAGTAGGGGGAAAGAGGCTCCGGGGAATGTTCTAGAAGCCACCTGGGACCGTGGTTCGCTTGTGTATAACTCTGTTTTTTTAGCTCTCTAGACAAAATGAGCACTTAACGGTTGCAGTGCGGGGGTAGCCCCAATGCAAGGGTTAAGATTGTATTTGCCTGGAGTTCTTCTTTAAATTATTAGCAAGTGGTATGCAAAATATGGAAGTTAATAGTGAAAGGGACATACAATAAAATGACAACCTAATACTGACAATATGGGAGGCCGGGGAGCAGCCCATCCAGATCCCACATACAGCTCCATGATTTATGTTTTTTCTTCATCAAGTGAAATACTTGTTAATTTCTCACTCACCCAAATCCAGTTTAATTTTCTAATTATTAAATAAAAATTAACTGCTGACCTTTTTCCCAGGATTTAGCAATTACAATCATGGCAAGCAAGAAGGTAAATACAATTATTCTAAAGATGGGCTTAGAAACATCACACATGGCTTTGCATAGAAATGAGCAAATCAATTCACCAAAGCTAATAAACAACAAAGAACAGGCTAAATTATCTGAGGCCAAGCTTCACAAAATTAGGACTGCGTAGTATTTTGTATCAAACCCTCAGTATGTATTTTATGGTGGGATGTGGCTGCCAGGCTCCCTTTTCCTTGCAACCTTTCCAGTAACTTCTGCCCCCTTCCTACTTTGTCCCTCAACCAACTAAGGATGGTACTATCAGAAAACAAAATCTCCATTACCGCAACCACAACCAGCTACCATAGCGGCACATGCATGTCATGTGCTGATCACTATGCTAGGCAGAACTCAGTGCTGAACACACCAATCCCAGTTAGACAAAGTGCTTACTCCTCAAGCCTCTAATCATCCATCACTGTAGAGCAAGTTTCAGAATATATTACCTGCATTTCATTTGTGTCTTTAGAACTACAAATACCACCACACCACTTGCAGTTCACTACCTAGAACGGCACAGCGTTTACAGCCCCAAGCCCCATTGTGTAAAAGGCTAAAATGTATACATAGTTCGGCACTGCAACTTGGGACAATGGTTGATTCCCGAATCAGCTAAAATTTAGAACTGTGGGTGACTGTCAGCACCTCCCACTTGTAAAAAATGTTGTTTTTCAATCGACTTTTGTCGAAGAAGCAACGTGAAAAAATATTGGCTGAACAGGCGCCTGCATCCAATCAGATGATTAGCGTGGATGGGGGAAGCTGTTAAGCAGGGATAAAAGCATCTTGTTCAGCCCAGCAAAAAATCTAACAATGTGTGGCTACCTTAGAAGTGTCCCATCTATGCTAAACAGTGTAGGTAGAAGAATTCCCGCTGTCAGCTATTATATATAGGGGCCACTGCTCCCACAGCTGCTGAATACCGAACAGTACAGATGTTAAGCCTGATGAAGGGACCCTGCCAGATCCCGAAAGTGCTTGTTTTCAATTGACAATTGTTCAAAAAAAAATTAATGTTTGGTGATCCTGAAAGGATTTTCGGTGTGCTGGTGACATGCTTCTCAACTAAACTTAAGTGAATACAGGCCCCATCCGCAGTCATTTCAAGCACCCTTCCCTATCATTGGGATTTCTCTCTACAAGAGGCTGCAGTCACTATTCTACCGATAATTCTCCACCCAGATATTTTAACAAGAAGATTGAAAAAAATCAATTTTTGTCGGTGTGGGGGTGCTGACAGGACCACCCACAGCTTGAATTTCATCAAATTCCTGTTTGAGCTGGGGGGCAGCTTCTTTAGTAACATTGTAAATGTGACATTGTAACATATCAAAATTAGGGTTAATAAAGAAAACTTGACAGCAGTCTCTATACACTTTGTACTTCTAATTAATTGACAGCCAGGAAAAAACAAGACAATGTACACATATTACCATATGGGTTCATTTTGAATATATCAGGTGAATAATAGAATACACACTCCTTTCTACACACTATTGTTATTGACGGAAATGTTCATTCTCCTCAACTCGAAACCACTGCTGTGTTCTTTGTCTTCTGGCAGAATATGCTCAATAGTAAGCAAGTTATTCCACATTCCTGTTTTCATTTTAGGGAAACGTCTGCACTTCATGCAAACAACATGCACTCAAGAGAGACCTTTCTATCACAGAAACACATTCTCCCAGCTTCCATTATTCATAAACTGCTTTCATCTACATCTTTGGTCTTATTAAATGTTTTAGACCAAATTTATTTAAAGCAGACCTTCACCCTGAAAAAAAACCTTTGCTCCCATTAACCACCCCCCGCACACAACATGAAAATCGCCCACATTTCTTTTGCCTTTTTTTTAAATAATATTTATGTTCTGGCCCCTTCCCCATCTACCAGTCTTGCCTAGATGAGAATGTGCTTTGTTTTTGGTGCCTCCTGAAATATGCACGCCATATATCCCAGGAGCCATCAGCTTCCCATACAACAGACGGGGCAGCAGTGTAGATCTGACAGACAGTGCGTCATCCGGGTCAACTGCCGATACCCGGAAGACACAGCTGGCTCCCAACAACATGAGGGAAGAATATGGTGGCACAAGACCCAGCATGTATCAGTGGAATGCAGATCACAGCAGGATTCCCGGGGTGGGTGATTATATGAATTGAGGACAGCCCAGGTAAGAGTGGATTTAAAAAAAAAATCTAAATCTAAAACCTGAAGCTTTCTTAAAATAATACCTGGTAGTACTGCCATGAATGTCCTTTTTAGGCACTTCCTGTTATAAGCTGACAACACTCTGTCCCTGTCTTCCAAATGTGCTCATGTGATGTCACTCTGCAACATGGGCTTTTAATTAAGACTACAAATCATTACTGGAGTGCATGCATAAAGATAGGAAGTGGCTGCAAAGACGCTGTAGGAGTTTAGCAGCGCTGAGATGCAACAAGAGTGAAAGGTAAAAGCAAATATATTTTTTTAAAGGAAATGATGATTGTTTAGGATTTATGGTGCCTTAGCAAACTAAATGTCATTTAGTTAGGGTTAACATCTATTTAAAAGTGAGCCCCATGATTTATAATCATCCGTTAATACCATTCTTAACCAACCCTGGTGTGAAATGAAGCACTACTGCTAAAGTAGAGCAGAGAGTTATAGTAGTCACTCCCTCTGACCAATCATGCTTCATGGTGAAAGGCTGATATATAGTATGTCCAGGTCTGGGTTACCTACATACAGTGACCACACAGTACAGCACTACTAAAAATCCATGACAGACTACCGGCAGTGCAAAGTCCTTTTACATGTAATAAATATGTACATGTAAGTCCTCTTACATGTAAAGTTGGTCACAATTAGGGACATATACACTGTATATTAGAATCTAATTCTACAATCTCTGTACAATCTCCTATAGATTTACCAAAGCCATGCTAATGTGATATATACTGTATATGGAATATATAATGTAATATAATATAATACAGTTGATGTAGTATTGTTGTAACAAAGGACATCCTACACTGCTCCAAACAGCACAAATCAGATTATGGAAAACTAGTTTGTATTTTTTTAAATGCTGAGATTAATTTTTCTTACAAAATCACATTCAATATTTATATCAAAGAAGCAATAACAAAATTAAAAATCCATCATCATTCTTCTCTCTGCATTACTGGATCAAATGCTGCAGCATGAATTTGCTTTAAACCGTTAAATGTCTGCAATGTACACAGTGTGAGCCGGAGAACAAAAATGGTTCTATTGATTGAAATAGTTGAAAATTTCCCATCACATAAAAGAGGTGAGGGGAACTTTAAGCAGTTGTAACAGCGCAGTCGTAATTACAAATTCCATCATTAATGCTGAAATATTGGATATTTCTAAGATGCAGAATGTTCTTTCCTTAACAGTAATTTATGAGGGAATATTTGTGATTGGAAGGAATACAAACCCCAGCCCAATTAATAATTAACATCTAAATGATCTTTCTGTCGAAAAAAAAAAAAGGTCAGAGTGTACTCTGCTGTCTTACGGGCATACTTCGTAAAAACCTCATGAATACGCACTTGCCTTTCTCATATAAATGATATATTAACTTTAGTAATGCCATCTATTTTTCTGTTAAGTTAAGTATAGCCAATACAGGTAGATATCTTCAAGACTATCTGGGTTTATGATAAAGGCACACTCTAGTTAAAACCAAAAATTAAAATGACCCTTTGCTATATCCATGGAGGGCAAAGCATCAGGTTCACTTTAATGCCACCTCCCCAACAAGACATTTAACTTTCCTACACCGCTGATCTGTTTAGCCGCCAGGAACCAGGGAAGGAGGACCAAGGAAAGAGGGTAGAAATGCATCCAGTTTTATAACAATCTATAGAGTTGGCTAGTTCCTGTGAAATTTTATTGTGCATTTTCATAGCTTGTCATTTGCAACTACCTTAAACATACTAAGTTCACTATATGGACCATTTATGTATTTATACAAGATGATCATATTCCTCCTTAATTGCTTTTTCTTAAGGGGCAATAAATGCAGTTCAGTTAGGGTTTGTTCACACTATGTTCATTGAGCATCATTTTTCTGCACACCACCGCACAAGTATGGTGTGAACAACGCACATAGAAAACAAATCGAGCAGTGGTGTGGAGAAAAAACATTTCTGTTATGTTTCTTGATGACAATATTTCCTCCCAGTCTTGTACAGCCCTCAGCATTGGAAAATTGGCTTTTTTAAGATTGACTCTCTTAAGAGTAAAGGTTTTTGTCATTCCAGTCTGTGTTTATTGTCTACAATTTAAATGAAACTAAAAAATGTTGTGGTTGGTGCCACCCAGCTTTTTCTTTATATGAACATTTGTAATAAGCTTTGCTTACTCACTGACTGATTTCCTTTGTTGTCTGTAATTGCTCTTTAGGAGCAAAAAAGATCATTTAAAAAGTTGATTTTGACAACTTGAGTTAATATAGCAGATCTTAGAATCTGAGACATACTTTACCACAAAATAATTACAAAGACTGTTCTAGTACTCCAATAAGCCTCTTCTTATTGTCAGGGGCTGGCAAACACAACTGAGAAGTCTGCTCTGGAGGTACGATTGTTGAAACATGGAATGACTATTTCCTCACTGTGCTTTTTGCACCCAGCCAGTACATCAAGTTGTGTTCTGGCTATATCTGTGCAGTGAAGACACCCGATCACAGAAGAAATGCGTTTTATGTTTTGCAAAAGGGTAACGAGCAACATCTGAGATTAAGTAAGCCACCAGGCAACATTAATAATAAAGATTACTCCCTTATCAATTGTTAGTAGACTAGGAGTTGCACAACAACAATCTATGGACATAGTGTTTTAGCTATTAGTATACTGTATATACAGTTGTGTGAAAAAGTGTCCTGCTGCAGAACCCGAGTTCGCTTCAGCTTGAGGTCACGAACAGATGGCCGCACATTATCCTTCAGGATTTTTTGGTAGACAGCAGAATTCATGGTTCCATTTATCACAGCAAGTCTTCCAGGTCCTGAAGCAGGAAAACAGCCCCAGACCATCACACTACCACCACCATATTTTACTGTTGGTATGATGTTCTTTTTCTGAAATGCGGTGTTACTGTTACGCCAGACGTAAGTGGACACACACCTTCCAAAAAGTTCAACTTTTGTCTCGTCAGTCCACAGAGTATTTTCCCAAAAGTCTTGGGGATCATCAAGATTTTTCTGGCATAACGGAGACAAGCTTTTATGTTCTTTTTGCTCAGCAGCGGTTTTCGTCTTGGAACTCCATTTTTGCAGAGTCTCTTTCTTATGGTGGAGTCATGAACACTGAACTGAGTCAAATGAGGCCTGCAGATCTCAAAGCTTCAGAAATGGCCTTTTCCAGACTGATAGATCTCAATTAATTTCCTTCTCATTTGTTCCTGGATTTCTTTGGACCTCGGCATGATGTGTAGCTTTTGAGGATCTTTTGGTCTACTTCACTTTGTCAGTCAAGTCTTATTTAAGTGATTTCTTGATTGCGAACAGGTGTGGCAGTAATCAGGCCTGGGTGTGGCTAGAGAAATTGAACTCAGGTGTGATAAACCAGAGTTAAGTTATGTTTTAACAGGGGGGCAAACACTTTTTCACGCAGGGCCTTTTGTGTTTGGATTTTGTTTTCCCTTAATAATGAAAACCTTCCTTTAAAAACTGCATGTTGTGTTTACTTGTGTTATCTTTGACTAATATTTCAATTTGTTTGATGATCTGAAACATTAAAGTGTGACAACGTGCAAAACAATGAAAAATCAGGAAGGGGGCCAACACTTTTTCACACAACTGTACATACAGTCACCTGGAACTGGTTTCATTAGTCAGTTGCTAAAAGTGTATAGACGTATTTGCCTGCTCAGGCACAGTTTTCATAAAAGAACCTAAGCATCAACAAATCAACAAAGTTAACAAATGCATAGCCTGAGAACCCTTAGATATCTATTAACAAATGTAGGAATCATTTCTGTATAGAAATATTAGTATGCGGCTTGTTTCAAATCCATGCACGTGCACAGCACTGTGGGTGTCAAAAGATGTTTTTGGTTTTCAGACCACAGCATCTGTACCCTAAGCTTCACAAAGGATTTTGTGAAAACTGAAGTAATTTTAAAGTTCTTGATGTTTTTATGATTGATACCCAAAAACCTTTGAAAGTAATATTCCACGACATGTGGCAGGACAGTTTTCTTCGCCTTTTAAACTGAGAATATTAAAAAAATTCCAGAAGCAAGAGGCTACGTGTCAGGAACATTGTGCCAATCTGTATAGCTGGAATTGAACTTAAAGAAGAACTCCAGGGATTTTTTAAATTAACCCTCGTAGTGGGGCTACCCAATCCCATTAGTCAGCTCTTTGTGTGCTGTGCAATATAGTAAAGCGTAATTGGCTTGCAGCAATGCCCCTTCCTCTCTCAGTCTGAATCATGCTGGACAAGAGACTAAAATAAAGATAGACTGAGGAATTATATAAAAAACATGGAAGGATTTTTGTAATAAATACATATCTGAGTTTATTTTGAATATTTTATAACTGTCTTTGCTTTAAATATCTCAAACTGTTTTTAATTTGAACAAACTGTTCAGCCAATGTACTGTTTTCTGCATCTGCCATGAATTAATGTTTGCAAGTTAACCTAGCTGGTCGCAGTAACTCTCCCAATGGATTCCCATACTTTCCAGTCATGTGCAGTGCTTTCTCTGTGGATTAACAGCATGTGTACATGGCCTCCTACTACGAGACAGAGTCCCATGTGTACTAAGTTCTATTCATCTGCTGGCAGCATACAAGGTCTTTCAACGTCAGCAAAAAATGGAAAGCAAACAAATCTACTCATCTATACTCGTATGTGTGTTAACCATAGAGTTCAATGAGCCCTACATATTTTGTGATCTGCATTCATTTTACTATGTGGCGGGGGAAACCTAAAGTAACCAGAAAGCCAGTACCCATGGACACAAGTTGTTCACGAAATATAGGGTTAATAGAGAAGTGGATACTGTATAATGTTATTATCTTCATTGTGAACCACGATCACATAGAATTTTTTTGTTCAAATAATACTGGGTTAACAAAAAAAAATGTTTTTTGAGACAGGGTCAAAACAAAAGAAAGATTAAAAATGAAATGCAATCCACTGAACTAACAGAAAATTGTCGGTGCATATTCTTGCAAAATGGGTGATTACTTGTTTGTTAATATGGTTAGTCGTTCTCCTTCAGACTAAAAGCAATAGCACTCCCTACACTACATTTTATTTAAATGTTGGAGGACACTGGGCCTAATAAACAACTGTTGATCTGACTTTTTGGTGCAGATGTGATGCACACTGTGCCAAATCATTCACATGGTGTGCCAATGTTACAGATGATTTCCAACATGTGCACCTCAAGCTGGAAAATTCCAAATTGCTTTTAGTGGCAGGAATGTAGCAGTTTCTGTGACCTATGAACTATTATCTGTGCTACAATGTGGAAGAGATAATAGTCACCCGGTCTGACCAGGTGCAGATCAGCACACCAGGCTCTCCTCCTCCCGGTTTTTCTCCCATGGAGTAATCTGAATAGGGCTTCACTTTCTTCTGAATCCTGAAGCTTTAAAGGTTTCAAATGAAGTCCATCCACTTTAGAAGGGATTATAGTTCAGTTTTTTTGTTGTTTTAGATCAACCCATCAGTTTTAATATTATTGGAAATATTATTCTGTACAGCATGATGCCATAGTAAACAGATACAGCTGGAAAGTAAATGTACACTGGTAGGACATGGTAGGACAAAGTAATTCCTGCTACATGGAGAATAATAGGCTAGACTGCCCAGATTTGATCCAGGAAAACTGGCTATTAATCCCAACATGACTGAGGCCTTTTTTTTTTTTTTCTTTTTTTGTTATATTCCACATTTTAGACCTGAAAATTACTTAAAACCCCAAAACATTATATATTTTTTGAAAGCCAAGACCCTGTAGAAAAAAATGCTGGCAGTTGCGATTTCTTATGTTGCACGATATTATCAAACCCCACATTTTAGAGAAAATGCACTTAAATGCCCCAAAACACAATAAAATACCAATTTTTAAAAATAAAATATAAACAAAGAGGCTACAACGAGTAAATAGAAACCAAACATGCCCAAGTTCAAAAGTGTGTGTGTCCGTGAAACGGCAACAAACTTCAGTACCCCAAAAAGTCCATAGACGACGCTTTAAAATCCCCCGCAGGTCATCAGTTTAGAGATACTGGGGGGGAGCGTTCACCAGCCCGTAGAAGCGATCTGGCAGCAGCTTCTACTGTAAA
Source organism: Nanorana parkeri (assembly GCF_000935625.1). Taxonomy (NCBI): domain Eukaryota; kingdom Metazoa; phylum Chordata; class Amphibia; order Anura; family Dicroglossidae; genus Nanorana; species Nanorana parkeri. The sequence goes on along the minus strand of NW_017306863.1, from coordinate 193,653 downwards.
GCCAACAGTTGGCTTTACAAGTCTAAACAGCTTCCCGCTGGCAAAAGCTGCCGGGAGTCTGTTTAAACAGCCCCGATGTATAGTCAAAACTTTTTTTTTTTAGCTTTCAACAGGTAAGGAAAGGGTTAAACCTGTCGGTTTATTGTTACTTTTTTTTCTGTCTCTGTACTATTAGGGTACTTCCCTTCGATTCCTTACCTAGAGACGCAATAGGTAGTTGAAGGAAATCTCCAAAAGGTAGGCAATTTCCCCTCTTAGACAGTTGTCCCTGTTCCCATTGAATGATCTCTTACCTTTTGTTCTGGTGACAATTCTAAAATTTTGGATTTCCCCTCTTTTTCTTTCTTGGTGACAATGGCCACCAGTACAAATAGAGGGGTACATTTGCCCAATGGGGACTCAGACAGCAATAAAAACTTCTCAGAGGTCTAACCCTTCCCCACTCTATCCAAAGTAGGGATGCACCGATCCCGTTTTTCCGGTATCGAGTATGAGTACCAATATTTTTGTTTTGGTACTCGCCGATACCGAGTAGCAGTGCCTCGTGCCCCGATTATCAGGAACTCAGACGGCAGATCATGACCCATCACAGGCTTTCTGATAGCCTGTGAAGCCGGTGTTCTAGTAGAAAAACCGCCTGGCTTCCTGATTGGCTAGGAAGCCAGGCTGCCTAGCAACAAGTGAAGCCAGCTTCCTAGCCAACCAGGAAGTCGGGAGGCGGGTCATAACTCACCTCCCGGCTTCCTGATTGGAAAGGAAGCCGGCTTCATGCTGCCTCAGCACTGCTGATCAGAGGGAAATCTCTGTCTGACCAGAAGTTCCAGTATCGGAGGTAAGTATCGGAGCATTTGTACGAGTAATCGCCCAAATATTTGGTATCGGTGCATCCCAAATCCAAAGTTTAAAAAAAAAAAAGGGTTTTCCCTAGAGATGCACTGAATTACATTGTTACCAATTATTATTTTTAATATCAGATCACAGTTTGTATAGACACACTTTTACAAAACAATGTTCTTAAACTAAACTGAAAAATAAACACTGGTTTGGCTAATTAATGGAAAGACAACCTTTTGGGTAATACAGACCCATTTCTAGAACCAACCTGAATCTATGTATTTGAATTTCTTCCCAGGCACATTTTCTTTCTACAAAAAAATGTAAAGGTAGAAAGTCAGTTCATTTTAAGCTATTCATTTCCACTGATACCAAGAATCCTGATATAAAACCAGCTGTACAGTGTCATTCCTACTCAGAGTTATTTTGACATTTTGTAACCTTTCAACAAAATCAAGTTATGTGTGTATATGGGTGCCTGATTGCTTAAGGGGGATTCAACCAAATAACAATTACATGACATACATTGGTGGTGTAAAATAACCAAAGAAACACAGGTTGGCTTTTACTAATGCATGGACACTAAATTTGTGTTAGCCGACTTCTGATTAGTTCTTATGGGCAGCTGCAACCCAATTAAATTAATAAAGCCCATTTGTTTTTGTCTGTGTGTATACAAAAACAATTAACTTTCAAAGATTAGGAACAAAACTATACTGATACTTGAGAGAAGGGTGTTTGATAATAGAATAAAATAGCCTTTAATTAGATCTAAACCCTAAAAGGAAGACATTGAAATTGCTAAAGCCATGCAGAGCATAAACAACTCCCATGTTTTCATATAAAATGTTATTTTTTATTTTTTCTCATCCTTTTTGCATTAGTGCTATTTGACCTCCTGCAGCTTTTACAGCCACTTTCTGCCTACATGCACTTGCTCCGTTGGTGGATGCACATTATTCCTCTGGATCATCTTTCTGAAAGAAAGAAGATGAAACAACAGAGGACCATGCCTGTCCAATGAGTGTCAGCCTAGCCACTTGTAGTCTGTACAAGGAAAGCTTATGACAAGGTGACAATGCAAGAGCATATTTGGGAGATAGTTGTAACCCAATAACAGGAAAAGGCTGAACAAGTACTATTTTTATAAAGGTTTTTCAAATAACATTTTAAAATTTAAGCTTATTTCAGATCAGATTTGAATGACTAGATTTAGATCTGCCTTAAAGCAGGAATGAAATGCTAATTGTTGTCTAGGTTAAAAAAAAACAAGTTATACTTACCCGATCCTCCAAGACGGCTTGCTCTTAGACTGCAGCAGTGGAGGGGAAGCGAAGCGGAAGGGACCGGTCTAAGGTCCCATGAGTCATCACTTTCTATACACCGTATAGGATTGAAGGAAGCCTCATCGCTGCAGCGGAGGAGGGGACAGGAGATAGGGAGTGGTCTAAGAACAAGCCAGCTCCAAGGATCAAGTGGGTACAAGTTTATTTTTGAACCTAGACAAAAACCAGCCCTTAACCCTTGCAGTGCAGGGGTAGCTCATTTGTCATATCTTCAGTTTTGGTAAACATGACACTTTGACATATTTACAGTTCCTGTACCGTAAGCAATCTTGTAATGCAGTGCCTATTAAATAAATACTCTTGTAATAATAATGTGAGAGCCTTTGTAAAATGCATCCAGTAGTCTTTGGACTATTTGCATTTAATGTTTCTTAACTAAAAGAAGTTGTATATTTTGTAACATTTTCTTGCGTGTTCTGTGAAACAATATCTGCATGCTCCATAGTGTAGATGCGGATGAAGCTACAAGTGAGCACGCTGTTCCTGTCTGTTGCCCAAGGGTGTCTTTCCACAGATTAACAGCAGGAGTCGATGAGTAGACGTCAGAAGCATGAATAACATAAAGAACACCCCGAGGAGGAGGCTTGTCTGTCATGTACAGCCATACACTGAAAATATTTCACAAGAAGGCTCAACACAAATTCACTATCTATGCATTATCAGTATGGTTGTAAGTAGCCAAATAAAAGGAAGAGATTGTGTGGTTATTTTAGGAAACGGTCATTGTTTCTAATCACTTTCTGGTGATAACTGTGCTATACTCTAAATTACCACTTGAATTGATCATCAGTTGAAAATGGCAATCTACTGAGGATTGTTTTCAAACGTGTTTGAAAATCATTTATAACCAATATATCCCATTCTCAACAATCACTATTTTCATTTAGCTAATAAGGTTTCCTCTCACACCCCAAAGACATGCTGGTAGGTTAATTGGCTCCTGTCTAAACTGGTCCTAGGATGTGTATGTATGCATGCAAGATGGGGACCTTAGATTGTAAGTTCCTTCTAGTCAGGGACTGATGTCAACATACAGTATGTAAAGCGCTGCTCAATTTCACAGCGCTATATAAATACCTGTAATAAATCAAATCTGATTAACTGTAATTGACTGCTTATAAAAAATAAAGGGAGATTTTCAAACAAAAAAAATGAGTACAGCATCAGCAAGAATTTTGGAAGGTTCCTGACTCTAGTGACTTGCTTGGTAAGAGCAGAAATCTACTTGACTCAGGTTTCCAGGGTGATTTATGTCTATCTATGCCCACCCAAAGGCACCATTATAGGGACTGAAGCTATCTTTTTCCACTGGAACTTTAGCAAAAAAAGACACATACTATGTCTGTTATCACTTTCCTCCTACTTTACAGTGTGCACTTAGCTGTGCATGATTAGCTCAACATATAATCCCTGCATCCATCAGGTGCAGAGATGAATGAACTCCAGTGAGCATGTGCAGGTGTTGCATCATAGGTGCAGAGGCATTGTGGACTTTGGTTCCAGTTTAAAACATATTAGTCTTTAATAAATACTTTTTTAAAACTGACAAACTTTCAAACATTTAACAAACCCACTTTAGCAATGGTACTGTGAGTCATATGACGATTATTCATCAAGCTGCAAAATCTTGGCCTCCTAACCAATGTTATCATTTGTCATTTTGAATGCCTTAAAGTAACTCAAGCCAAAACATTTTTGTAGTTTTGAAAAAAGTAAGGGAGGGTTATAACAAAGCGCTGCGCAAACTGTTGGTGCTATATAAATCCTGTATAATAATAACCCACGTCGCACGTTTTTATTTTTGCTATCTGTGTCCCATTGGGGAGATTTCCTTTCACTTTCTCTCCCATAGCCAAAACGGGAAATGAGAGCAAAACCCTCCAAAGAGATAGAGATCCATGGTGAGAAGGATCACCAGAACTAACATCCCCATTAGAAATTTTTTCCATGTATTACAGTTCTGATGGCAACCCGAAAAATTGGATTTTCTTTCACTTTCAGTGATAATAGTCACCAGTCACCAGGACAAATAGAGGGGGTAAACCTGTCCGAAAGCCACAACAGAAAGTAGGAGGAAATCCCTCCAAAAAAAGGGAAATCCCAGTGGTCATCAGGGTCACCACAAATTTTCTTCACCAGGACAAATAGATAGTGTGAAGATCCATGCAGCGGACACAGACAATAAAACTCAGAGAGATGTTCTAATCCCTCTCCACTCTATTTAAAACTTAACATTTTGGCTTCAGTTGCACTTTAAGAACTATTTAGCCCTCCTCAAAGTGACACTAATCTAAATAGTTAAATCTTAAAAATGCATTTGAGTACCTTAACTATTAACAAAAATGTATCCTATTTGTGTATCAGTCATCTGTAGATCCTCAAATCATCTCTGAATTCATGGTGACTAGAGCTGCAACAATTATTCGATTAAGTCGATTAAAATCGACGATGGAAAACGTTGCCAACGTTTTCCATCATCGATTCATCGGTTAAAATTCAAATTTCCCGCTCGCCACTGCACGCCGCTCACGCCCGCCGCTTACGCCACGCCCACGTCAGTTAAGCCGCTCGCGCCTACGCTGGTGTCACGCGACGCCGTTTTCTGGTCTAGTAGTCCATCACTGAACCCTTTTTTTTTTTTGTATCCGATTAGTCGATTAATCGAACTCAATAATCGGCTAACTAATCGATTATGAAAATAATCGTTAGCTGCAGCCCTAATGGTGACACTGTCCTTCTTTCTGAAGGGTGGCTACTTTTGTTCTCCATGGTCCCTTTCTGTGTTGTAAAGTACCCACCGCTCCAAGCTCACTCCCATGATGGACTACAATCTCATATTTAGTTTATTAAATTGTATTGCGATTGCAGTCCATCACAGGAGTGAGCTTGGAGCGGTGGGTACTTTACGACACACACACAGGAACCATGGGGAACAAAAGTAACCACCCTCCAGAAGGAAGGACAGTGTCAGCACCAATTCAGAGATGATTTGGGGATCTACAGCTGAGTGATACACAAATAAGCTACATTTGTGTTAATAATTAAGGTACTTGAATGCATTTTTAAGATTTAACTCCTGAATTTAGTATCACTTTAGGTGATATTACAATATGATTAATCAGGGCCATATAGGGTTTCTTTCTAATAAATTATAAAAGGAGTGAAAAGGATGTAAAAGCACAGCACACTTGTTTTAAATGGTTACAAATCAACAGTCGTTTGATTTCATTATATTCCCTCTTACAGTTTGAATATATCAACATGAATGTTTATGTTCCACAAAACACCTACAATTGCCCTTTTACAGAGTGTATGCTGGTAAGTTGTTTTACAAATAATACTGGAAGGAGAATAAAACAAACCTACCCCATGCCTCAGAGTCCCGGAGTCTGGAAAAAAATTGAAAATCGGCATTACAAGTGGAAAGATAAGAAAGAACTGCAGGTGTGTAGAGAAAGCAGAGCGTTCCTGTGCTGGGTGTATTCAGTCATTGTAAAAGGATAAGGGGGCGGTCGCATACCTGTACCTGATCTCTCTTGCTGTCAGGTAACTAGTACATTCTGACAGGCTTATTTTTCATGCTGCCTGTATTACAGACCTATGGCATGCTGCAACTGGGAAAGCTGAAAAGGGCACCGAGGGAAAGATCACTGAGGGTGAAAATAAATTTAACACTGACACATTCTAAAAAGGACATCTGCGCCCTTCACATATATTTTATAAACTAATAACCATCGCTTTGTTACAGCACTAAAAAGCTTAAATTGAGGCTAATTGCAGTTCAGATTTAAAATTGCACTGATTGAGTAATAACAGATTACATTTTGATACACTCATACATTATGCTTATTTTGCAGGAAATATTTAACTAAAATCTGATTAATTTCTGTGGGATTTTGACCAGGTCCTATACAGAGCAATACAAAAACTGCATAGGAAAAAAAAAAAGAAATAAGGACAAGCCTGTTTAGTATAGTAAAATGTATTGCAAAACTGCCTATTCTTCATTTTAAAGAGACATTTCAGTCAAATGGAAAACCCTTATGTTACTTTTGCTGCCTACGTGTATTTTTTATATAACCAGTGCTTGTGTTTGCAGTGGCCTCTGTGCTGAATAGCTCTGCCTGGCTGAACATAGCGCACAGCATACAGCTTACACATGTTTAGAATAAATATGGCACTACCATGCATAGAGGAGACTTGTGTGATATGATGATTTGCTAATCATATTCGGACCGTTTCCCTATTTCAGCAGCCACTGCACTTCTTTTGTCAGCTTGATTTGGCATTTTAAAAAGTACACAAAGGGCCAGAATTACATTTAACCCCTTCATGACTGAGCTTGTTTTTAGTTTCTGTTCGTAAATGACTGACACACTTTTGACATTTTTGCTGTGTGATTCTTCCACGTCAGTAATATACTTTCTTACAAAGTGCACCCACACATATTATATATTGTTTTTTAGAGGACAGATAGGGCTACATATTTATATCACATATGTGCGTCTAACGCCTCACTTAGGACAAATAAAATATAAAAAAGAGGAAAAAACCGTTTAAAAAAAACACTTTTTCCCCAGTTTTGATTTGTAGTATTTTTTTTACAAAACCAGCACAGCTAAAAAAATGCAATAAATACATTCATTTATTTGTCCCTTATTTTATTTTATTTTTTACACATTTTTTTATTTTTTTTACACTTTTCACAATTTTTTTTTTTTTTTACACTTTTCACTTTTTTTTTTAACTTAAAAATGTTATTTTATTTATTTAATTATATCAAGCAGATTTTGTGAATTAATCTCACTGTTACTGCATGATAAATTAATAAATTTTTGGTTATTATCAGGCTGCTTCAAACTTCAGAACAGCCGATAATAAGTTAGTGACACTGATCCTGCAGCAGTTCAGGATTCAGCTGTTACTAAATGTTTTCTGATTGTTGCAACAACGATCAGCAAACAAACATTCTTCTTCCAGGAATAGATACATTGTAGGAATAGACACATTTTGTATCTATTCATGAAAGAAAAAAAAAAAAGCCAGTATAGCTTGAGAGAGATATCTCTCGATCTATACGAGCTGTCAGAATGCCGGCAAAAGCCGGCATCTGTGTCCGCTTTGCTTTGACTCTCAGACACCCGATATTAAGGTATCGGGTGTCTGAAAAAGGTTAACCCTTTCATTAATGAATGCCTCTGTAGTAAGGGCATCCATTGATGAATGTTAAAAGCTGATTCTCAGCGATTAACAGCCCTCTAAAGCAGCAAATAACTCGTCACGTACAGTGTACGTGACAAGTCATTTGGTCCCTTTGTGGCTGGACGTACAGTGTACGTCTCCCGTCACGAAGGGGTTAAAGGTAGATTGTAGGTAATAATGATAATAGAGGACAAGAGATCCTAAACAACGTAAGCAATGTTTAGGACAAAATAGGGCCTTGATGTACACTGAAGTGAATGTGGGAGTAGAATAAGCCCCTTTTTGGTGTTAGTGAGAGTAAAATAATCCCCATTCTTGGTGTCAGTGGGATAAAATATGTCTCAGCGTTGATATCAGTGTGACTAAAATATGTTCCATCGTTAGCATCAGTGGGAGCCTTATTTTCCCCTCTACTGGAGCATGAGGTAGGGATGTCCCCTGTCTAAGCTATTATTAGCTATGGCAGTTTATTTATTTATTTATTCATTTATTACAGGTATTTATGTAGCGCCGACAATTTATGCAGCGCTTTACATAGTTGCACATTCACATTAGTCCCTGCCCTCAAGGAGCTTTTAAGCTCCCCATCTCATATACAGGGCCAATTTAGTCAGGAGCCAATTAACCTACCAGCATGTCTTTGGAGTGTGGGAGGAAACCGGAGTACCCAGAGGAAACCCAAGCACAGGGAGAACATGCAAACTCCTTTTGCAGATAGTGACCTGAGTGGCTGAGGCCTTAGCCATTAGGGTGCGACAAATGAAACATTTCAATGCTATCACACTTTGGCAGGAGAAATTAACTTAAAGGGCTATATGCCAATGACTTAAAATAGTTTCTTCATGATTCAGACCCTTCCCTAACTTCTGCAATAGATTCTATAGAAGAATTTGGTGACTACTCCAGCCTGAAAATTAAATGGCAAAAAATTACTCCTTATGCCTATTTCCTTAAGACCCCCAAGTACTACCCAGACTTCATTTCCTTTTAAAATCATATCGTTGTTTAAGGACCTGGGGATTGTAATCAGTAAATACCTTTCCTTGGCCCTTTTGGAAAATATCAGCTCCTTGATGATTACCACGGTCTGTGGTAGGCAGAAACATCTTATTATTAAAATTATTCTCTTTCTTAAGTGTCTCTATGTACTCACTCACATGCCTGTGACAGCATTGAGATCTTTGTTTATAGAATTCAGTCCTGTATTTTTTTCTTTTGTGTGGGTCACTATTGGACCAAAATAAAAATGATCATATTACAGAGGCCTAAGACAAGGAAAGAATGACCCTCCCAGACCTATTTTTATATACTGCTTATATACCAGTGGAATGTGTTAGTAAATCATATTATCCCTATGGGAAAGTTTTGTATGGGAGGAGAAACTGTCCTCCTAAATTTAATAAACTTTGGGAGTAATGGTGTGAATCTACACTTACTTCAAGATGAAACCACTTTGACTCTTTATGAAACCTTAAAAGCCCACTGTAAATTTATCTTAAAAGGGTATATCTATCAATTGTTATGGTAAAAGTATGTACTTGAGGCAGTCAAAGTCTGTTCAGTTATTTTATGATTGTATTTATTGTTTTATTGATTGTCTTTCATACTTACACAAACTGAATATGTATACTAGGGATGTCCCGATGCTTTTTTAGGACCAAGTACAAGTACTTGCCCTCAGGTACTTGCCAATACCAATTACCGATACTTTTCTTAAAGGGACATGTCACATTTTTGCTAAAACAACAGTTTCTCACCAGAGCACAATACAGATGCCCCCCAGCACAATACAGATGTCCCCCCAGCACAATACAGATGTCTCCCCCAGCACAATACAGATGTCTCCCCCAGCACAATACAGATGTCCTCCAGAGCTAAATACAGATGTCGGCCAGAGCACAATACAGATGTCGGCCAGAGCACAATACAGATGTCCACCAGAGCACAATACAGATGTCCCCCCAAGCACAATATAGATGTCCCCAGAGCACAATACAGATGTCCCTCCCAGCACAATACAGATGTCCCCCAGAGCACAATATAGATGTCACCCCAGCACAATACAGATGTCACCCCAGCACAATACAGATGTCCCCCCAAGCACAATATAGATGTCCCCAGAGCACAATACAGATGTCCCCCAGAGCACAATATAGATGTCCCCAGAGCACAATACAGATGTCCACCAGAGCCCAATACAGATGTCCCCCAGAGCACAATATAGATGTCCCCAGAGCACAATACAGATGTCCACCAGAGCCCAATACAGATGTCCCCCAGAGCACAATATAGATGTCCCCAGAGCACAATACAGATGTCCACCAGAGCCCAATACAGATGTCCCCCAGAGCACAATATAGATGTCCCCAGAGCACAATACAGATGTCCACCAGAGCCCAATACAGATGTCCCCCAGAGCACAATATAGATGTCCCCAGAGCACAATACAGATGTCCACCAGAGCCCAATACAGATGTCCCCCAGAGCACAATATAGATGTCCCCAGAGCACAATACAGATGTCCCCCAGAGCACAATACAGATGTGATGTGGTGGCAGGGAGAGGGTGGTAGTGATTAGTGAGGTGCAGATACAATAACACAGGGCAGAGAGGAGGAGTCCAGGCTGCTGTGGGTGTAATATGAAGGGAGAACATGTAACAGAGGGCTGCACACACTAAAACAATCATTACCTTGTAACATGGCTCGGTGCAGAGCTGTCTGTCCATCCACTCCCCACAAGGCCACGCTGTCTCCTCACTGACACGGCCATGCTGCTCCTCTCTCTGCACTGACAGAGATCCGCGCTGCACTACTCTCTATGGAAACGGCCGTGCTGCGCCACTTTCTGCACCGGCATGACCGCGCTGCCCCTCTGCTGCCCTGGATTGGGAGCTGGACTGCCCAGGAGACTGCAGTGGTTAGGAACCCCTGCTGCACAGTGTGGGGCTGCCCATGGCTGTGCCTGCGCCAGGAAGGAGGAGCTACAGAACCGGACAGGAACTGCCATGGACAGCTACTTGAAGGTCCCCAGCAGGCTGCCGAAGTCCCCGCAAGCGCAGGAACTCGGACTGCCGCTGCTGTTTAAAAATGTAAAGGGCCGGTATCGGGCATAAGAATCGGGGCAAATGCAGGGCATCGCCCCCGATACTGATACTAGTATCGGGACATCCCTAATGTACACATTTCTGAATGCTGTACAACTGTTTTAAGAGCAATAAACAGCGTTTAGAAATAAAAGTTTAATTTGCAATTTTGACTGAATTGTACCTTTAAGGAATTGTAATTGTAGTTATAGTTAGAACAGGTTATGTCTAAGTAACATGCAATGCAAACATTGTATCAACAATCATAAGATTATCATTGTCTTGCACTAACATGCAGTGTAAATATTTTGCAATACCATTTAGTAAATGTTTCTTCTAAATGCCTAAGAAATCCATATAGTCAAATATATCCAAAGGTGAATGATAAACCTTTAGTCCTGATACAACATCTCTATTATATTTTAGTGATACTCAGTACCACTATGCAGTGCAATATTTTTTTGATTATTATTATGTGTGACACAAAGCAGTCATTAAAATACAGCACACAGTCCTCATTATGCTTGCACATTTGCTAAGCACAAGGCATGCATTCTATTTATGATAAAGATCTCATCATGTGGCAGAGAAGGGGTTATTTTCGGCAGCAATTCCTGGCTTTCTCCCCTGATACTCTTATGATAATTAAGGAGGGTCAGAGCCCTCATGAATCTCACATGCTACTCTAATTGCGCATATAAATGGCAGTTCTAAGAGTATATGTGCGCCAATAAAAACACATTACACTTGGAATAAACCTTAATTATTCCTGCTTTGCTTTACAATCTCATTAAAATGCAGCATTACCTATCAATATCTCATACCTGCATGCCCGCAAGTCTCCACTCTGCCCAGGCACTCTTTATGAGCTCCAGTCCGACATTTGGAACACAGATACCCCTGGAAGAAAGTTCCTCTGCAGAAGGAAAGATAGGTTAGATGTGAAAGATAGGTTAGATGTAAATAATATTGTACTTAGAGTATGTCTTTGTCATCACACTGCTGTGCACCTGCAAAGCAGCCACCATATCAGTGGAGGAGAGAGCAAGGGCTTCACAACAAAATCATACTATTGGTCTTACTACCAACAGGCGTCTGAGATCATTATCGGAAGAGTTTGTCAAGGTTATGTTTAAATTTATAATGAAATGCTACTTAAAATGACTTCAACTTAAAGGTAAATGCTAATGTACGCTAACCATGATTAAAAGCACCTAGCATACATGCAAAAATTCCTCAGTCAATCAGCAATACAGTATCAAGGGCTGCAGAGGTCACAGATGTGACAATGAGCCCCCAGGGACATTGGTGGCATTAGAGGTTATCCCTCCTTTTCCATATCCTTTAAGAACCACTGCGGCAGAATCACAGTGCACCTTCCTGTCACTGAGACTGGTAATTTTCTCTCTTTCTGGTTACTTCTCTGCACATCCAATGAACAGGAGGAGTTTGCTGCAAGAGAAGCAGCCACTGATGTCACACTTTAAATTCTTGATAAGAAACATATGTTTAGTGCTGTTAACTAACCATGAGGCCAACAGTGTGTAGCTATTTCCCTGCTCGGTGGTCTCCATCTGCGTTACTCCTCTGCTCTTAGCTCTCTAGGGATAAGTTATGTGGTTAATGCTTGTCATCGCTGCACATCGCTCTGACAGCTAAATTCATCACATTTTTCTGCAGGCTTTTCTAGCTTTTTGTGTAAATATCATCTTATCTTTGCAGCTAGAGACTGCGATGCTGGAACTATGGTTCTATAAAATCTAGACGTTTTAAATTTTCCAGAAAAAAAATAAAGCTTCCCTTGGGCTTGTCCACAAAATAGCTTAAAATAAATCAGCCTTCAAATAAGGTAAATCAACCCTGTTCCAATTATACTTAAATTTTTTTTAAAATGTGTTTTGATGATGATTACATTAAGAGTAAACTAATGACAAGAGAATGAGTGTGAAATGGTCACCCATCTATAACACAGGGTTCTATCCCCATCAGTGGCAAGTTTTCCTGTTATCACAGTATTTAAAGTATTTGTAAACGATAAAGACTAGACTACAGGGTAAGATTTCAAGTGGAGTATTAGAATCCCACATCACCTGCCAGGTGTACTCAAAGCCATCAACAAGGAGAACACTAAGGGGTCTATTCACGAAGCTGCCGAAGGATCTAGCCGTAGCTTCGGCCGATCCTTCGGCTAGCTTCGGCCCCAGGACCCCTTCGGTTCAGTAGAACCGAAGGGGTGCTGTACGGGCTATTCACTATAGCCCGTACAGCTCCCGAAACTGGCCGAGCGGCTCAGTCGAGCCGAACGCATATGCATCGGCGCGGCTGGGCCGTGCTGAGAGCCGAAGCCTGCTTCTGACAGCTGGGTCGGAGCCAGCCGTGATCTTACGGCTGGCTCCGGCCACTTGCAGAGAGATCAGCATCCCTGGTTACCTGCTAACCAGGGACACTGATCTCCAAACAGCTAACTCTCCCTGGCGGCCCAGGAGTCTCCTGCTGTTTCTTTTTTTTTCTTTATTCTGACACGGAGCGATGTCAGAATAGAGAAGAAAAAATGTTTTTCCCATTGAAATACATTGCTACATTACTATTGGCTATTTCAATTTGCAATAGCCAATAGTAAACTAGCACCCAGATAGCAAGGAAAACTTGCTACAAACTTGTGGCAGGGTGAAATTGTAATTTTTGTTAACTTGCTGCACACATTCCTGGCAAGTTGTAGACTTGCAGAACACTTGCAGCACAAGTTCTAGTTGACACTTTTTGAATTTGTAGCAAATTTGCTTGGTAAGTCTACAGCAAGAGTCCTGCAGGTCTTAGCAAGCGCTCTGCAAGCTCGCTGGTCTGGAGACTTGCAATGCAGACTTGATGTAATTGTGCAGCAAAATTGTGAAGCTTGGCAAGTCTGCAATAGTTTAGCAAGTCATTTTCAAACTTGCAGCTCAATTGCTTGCTATCTGGGCATTGTACCCGCCCTCTGCTGCTGCAGTTCTCCATCAGGTCCATCAGCAGAGGGCGGGTACAATGCTAGTTTACTAATTGCTATTGCAAATTGAAATAGCCAATAGTAATGTAGCAATGTATTTCAATGGGATTTTTTTTTCTCTATTCTGACATCGCTCTGTGTCAGAATAAAGAAAAAGAAAGACACAGCAGTGTTTCTCTCCTGGGCGGCCGGGAGCGGGAGGCTCCCAGAGCGCCCGGGAGAGTTTTCTTTTTTTTTGGACGGCAGCAGAGCCGCCGGACAATAGGAAACTATTGGGCGGAGCTAGCTGTCACAGCTAGCTCCGCACAATCGTTTTCTATTTACTTTTTTTTTACTTTTTTTTACTCTTTTTCTGTTCTGCTCGGTCCCTCTGAGGGACCGAGCAGAACAGCCGAGCTTAATGCTGCTCAGCGCCATTAGGCTATTCACTCACTGCTATTCGGCATCTATGAGAATAGACCGAACAGCAGTGAGTAGCCTGCCGGAGGGTTGGCTCAGCCGATCCAGATGTGGGATCTTCTAAGTCGAACTCCTTCTGCACTTTGGGTCGGCCGAACATGCTGAGCATGTTCGGCTGACCCGAAGCCATGTGAAGCAAGCCGATGTACGGCTGATTTCAGCCGATGTACAGCTGAAATCAGCCGTACCAACCTGAAGTGAATAGCCAAACAGTGTTCGGCTCACTTCACTTCAGGTCGGTCATTCACTCGGATGCCTATGGCAGCTTAGTGAATAGACCCCTAAGTAGCACAGTAGTGACATCAATAAATCTCACACCAAATCCCATGAGACCAGCAGTTAGGGGCAGCAGTGCCTTAGATCTCACACTTGAAACATACAGCTATGGGGCTGTAGGTACATGATTGCTTAGGCACCATCACATACAAGGAAGTGCACTGCTGTTTTTCAGAAAAAATCAAGACAAAAGATAGGACTTTCTATGGCACTGATTGTCATGGTTCTGATGGTACTACATGGGCAAAATAATATATCTAGATGTTCCCTATAAGATAGAAAATATTTACTTTTTGTGCTCAGGTCACTTTAAGTTGCAGCTGATCAGAGATATGTACTATAACACACATGTTGCTTAGGAAAGTGAGGGGGACTTTTTCAGTGACAGGTGCATGAACATGTATAGACCAACTCAAAACAAATTTGATATCTTAGTTTTGCATCAGGCACCAGTAAGTTTAATTACTCCCTCCCCTGGCCTCTTATATTGTTCAAAGTCCCCAATGGGAATATTTACAAGCAATAATGTGAGTCTCTTCCCCCTTTTCACAAAAGCAATCAAAGTCATCATGAAGGCATCATTCTCCCAGCTATACACCCCAATTACTTGTTAATTTCTAATCGCAGAGAATTCATCAATCTGGCAGGACTCCATAATTTACCTTGGTTATAGCTGTGTTAAAGTGACTGACATAGGAACTGACGTGTGGAGACAATATAACTCACCAACATGACAGATATAAAAAGCCTCCAGAAATATAAGAAGCCATGATGTGATTTTGCTTGCCATGAACCACACCACATTGACATATGAATTTATGGTATCTGTATTTATGGATATTTAAATCTTCTCTTAAAAAACATACTCGTGCTGATATTCAACCATCTGCATTGCATAGTAAAGACCTATATACAGTTTTAGAGTATTTTATGTGAAGAAAGTATATAATGGCAATTGAATTTCCACTCTACACCCCTCACGTATATGTTTCAATTGCACAATAATATGAGTGTTAGGTTACTTTCTATAAACTGTCTCAAATGACAATAAATCAAGCAAAGGATTCATACAAGCCAAAAATGTCAAATATCACCACAACATACACAAACTATCTGTAAACTAATAAAACACTTAAACAATGAATCAATGCATTCAAGTACCTTAACTATAAACAAAAATGTAGCTTATTTGTGTATCAGTCAGCTGTAGATTCTCAAATCATCTCTGAATTTGTGCTGACACTGCCCTTTCTGCTGGAGGGTGGCTACTTTTTTCCCCATGGTCCCTGTGTGTGTTGTAAAGTAGCCGCTCCAAGCTCGCTCTCATGATGGACTACAATCTCACATTTTGTTTATTCTTTTGTATTGAGATTGTAGTCCATCATGGGAGCGAGCTTGGAGTGGTGGCTACTTTACAACACATGCAAGCACCATGGGGAACCAAAGTTACTACCCTCCAGAAGGAAGGACAGTGTCAGCATGAATTCAGAGATGATTTGAGAATCTACAGCTGAGTGATACACAAATAAGATACATCTTTGTTAATAGTGAAGGTACTTGAATGGATGTTTAAGATTTAACTCCTAAGTTTAGTGTCACTTTAAAACACAGCATATCACTTACCTGAGTAGCATCTGGCACACTTTGCAGGATGCAACACGTTCAAATGTATGCATCTTGAAGTCATGGTTGTTTGCTGAGGCATTATCTGGCATAATGTTAGACCTATGGAATGAAATAATAAATTAAAATGTGTGTTTTACTGGTCCTAATGTGGCTAAGAAAAATGTATAATATGTAAATAAGCTATATTATATGTATGTATTACTGATGATGGGTAAAAATGTGGGCTTCTAATGGCTATAAAGGGAAAAGTCGATTGCTACTGTGCCTAATAGTAAATATGCCCCTTATGAATACTCAGTTTGGGAAATATTTAGATTACATGAAACACACAATAATTTTATGATAAAATTGTGTAAAGACAAAGAATAATTTACTTGAACCACTGGATGCCAGGCAACGAGTAGTAAAGAAATAAAAAAGCAAGAGGTATTAAGAGAGTAGCTCATGTTGAGTGACATTAACTGTTTGTGTCTTTTCTCTAATGTTGCTTCTATGTATTGGTTACAACAAAACCCCTTTATTTATCTATGGGGTTTTTTTTATCAACAGTTACAAAAACGATACAAATACATACAGTCTGTAAAGAGTAAGCAGGAATAGAATTGCAACAATAGTTGCAAACTTTATAAAGTAACAACTGTGTTTCTATTATCGATGAAAAGCTTGTTCAGGAAAAAGCGGTGAATGATAAAAACATGCAAGCATGTAGAAATAACCTGTCTTATCTGCTCTCATGTTATACCTGTACATAGGATAAAAGCATGCTTATAATATACAGTATGTGATTTGCGTGATTTAGTGAAAAATTGTAGGGGCAGTCCAGAGATCCAGCGCTCTGAAGAGGGTGTTCACACACCCAAATGTTTGTGTGAGCAAGGGGTGAAGGTGGTGTGCAGCTTCCTAATAGTACGGACCGGGGTGTCCGACACGTGTAATCGTAGAACAAAAAAGGAAAAAGGAAGTGCCATGACCAGGGAAAGGAATTGTTGTGGACCAATTGATGAAGCCTGGTTGGTTGTTGGAATGGTACAACTGGCTTGACGGTGAAGTGGAGGCGATCAGGTGCGCTTCTTTCCGGTTTAGGTGGTAGGGGGTCAGCGGGAACACAAGCGGAGAACGATAGAGAGGTGATAAATAGCACACAATAGAATCAAGGTGTGGAGTGTAGAGACTCACAGTTAGGTAAGGGTAGAAGCGATGTCATCGCCGGAGGTGATGGTAGAGATCCAGGGGTCCTGAGTGGTTGGATGAGTTGGTGCGAGGCTTGGGAAAGGCTGGTTGGTCTATAAGGAGGAGTTGTCCATAGGAAGCTGTGATGTGGTAAATGTCTGAGGAGAACAAACGTCATCCTGTGCTTAGGTATGTGTGCCAAGAGTTGATGGCAGCTGGGGAACCTATTCCTCGATAGGAACAACCATTGATGCTGGCATGGGAAACCTGGCTGCAGAAATAGACGTGAGGGTGACATGCAGCTGTGGGACCACTGGCGGGCAAGGGGGGGAGCTGGAGGGTGGAGGTGTGTTTGTTATGAGTGAGCACACGCCGCCGGGCAGTGAGCAATCGGCTCGGACGGCATGTGTGTGTCTCTCGACTGACAGGAAAGGGAGGGCACCTGTCTCGAGAATGGGGCAGAGGAAGTGTGGAGAGCAGCTGTACTGCGAGGCTCCGTGATAGAGCACGGTGTGAAGGGTGGTTGGTAATGCTGGTCCGGTCACCAGCATGGTGAGGGCTCTCTGGAGTGAGATACAAGGGAGGGGATAGGTGAAGACGTGTCGGAGCGGTTTGTCAATTGAGGCTAACAGGCGAGGGTGCAGGCGGCTATGCGTTTCAAAGCGAAATGCTTCTTTATCAAGCCGGGGAAGCAAAGTTTCCGCAGCCAAGTTTCCCCATGCCAGCATTAATGGTTGTTCCTATCGAGGAATAGGTTCCCCAGCCCTTGGCACACATACCTAAGCACAGGATGACGTTTGTTCTCCTCAGTTATTTACCACATCACGGCTTCCTATGGACAACTCCTCCTTATACACCAACAAGCCTTTCCCAAGCCTCGCACCAACTCATCCAACCACTCAGGACCCCTGGATCTCCACCATCACCTACACTCCACCTACCTACAGGTGTGTCTACACTCCACACCTTGATTCTATTGTGTGCGATTTCTCACCTCTCTATCGTTCTCCGCTTGTGTTCCCGCTGACCCCCTACCACCTAAACCGGGAAGAACCGCACCTGATCGCCTCCACTTCACTGTCAAGCCAGTCGGACCATTCCAACAACCAACCAGGCTTCATCAATTGGTCCACAACAATCCCTTTCCCTGGTCGTGGCGCTTCCTTTTTCCTTTTTTGTTCTACGATTTGCATGATTTAGCCTATACAATATACTTAGTATTCTAGGGTTTAAAGAGGCGTCAGACATAGTTTTTGTTGTTAAAATCAACTTTGATTATGCCATAAAAATATAACATAACATTAAAAACAGTGTTTTTAATGGCAATGTAATTGTGAAATGACTACACAAAAAACTGACTGTATAGTTACAATAGATAAATTGCCTCCTATCCCTTGAGAAAGCTGACCTGCGAAATGCGTTGGCAGCAAAGCAACACATGCTACAGTGGAAAAACTATACATCCAAACCATAATGTAACATGTACAAGATAAAAACAGTAAAGTGTACAATGTATATGTCAGGAGGAGGCAAAAACCAAGGGAGAATGTATTTGTATTTTTTTTTTCGTATTTGTATTTTTAATATTATGTTATATTTTTATGGAATAAATCAAGGTTGATTTTAACAACAAAAACGATGTCCGATGCCTCTTAAAACCCCAGAATGCTAAGTATATTGTGTAACGAATTTTAAGAAGGGGTGGTGCCAGAAGATCTAAGATTAATTATTCTTGTGGAATTGAGGAGTAAAATGACTTAGACTATACATAAAGTTTTAAGCAGCAAGACATTACAAACTAAAGGAGTAAAAGAGTTCCAATAAAATATACAAGGAGGGATGAAACAGGTTGAGAATTTGAAGGAGGTTGGTGGACAGTCGTTGTCTTATAAAGGCTGTATGTAGTAAAGCAATGCTCCTTTAAATAACGTGGTCTTACATAACAGCTAGTGTTTACCGATTCCTGACATACTTCAGCTTATCTTGAGTATAACAAAAGAATGTATCTTGATTGCTAGCACCCCCTAAATCAATAGTGATATTTCCAAAACGATCCTCGGTGGTTTTAAAACAGGAAACAAATCTTATCACATAAGTTTGATGCAAGATGTATTATATGATCAAATTTAGGGAGGCCATAGACTTCCCAACAATTATATGTGAAGATCCCAATTTTAAACACTGCTCATGATAATCATATTGCTTCTGAACTAATGAATATTTCTGGCAGTCAGAAGAATAGGAAACATGGATACTTCTATGGAGCACTGTTTTTGTACTTCTCTCCCCATCTAGTTGTTTGTGAGGCTCATGGGCAGATTTCTTCCTGGCCTTGTACTGTGCTTTAAAAAACACACAGCCTGGGCAAAAAAAAAGTCACACGCTAATATTTAATTGAGCCACCTTTAGCTTTGATTACAGCAGGCATTCGCTGGGACATACTTTTGATAAGCTTATGGAAAGTCACAACATTTATTTATATCCAGAGTTGCATTCATTTTTCACCATGATGATGGGAGAGCCGGACCACTGTTTAAAGTCTTCATCAGTACATCCCAAAGACTCTCAATGAGGTGAAGGTCTGGACCTGTGTGAAAATGATGTCTCATGCTCCCTGAACCACTCTTTCACAATTTGAGCCCAATGAATTCTGGCATTGTCATCTTGGAATATGCTCGTGCCATCAGGTAAGAAAAAACCAATTGATGGAAGAACCTGGTCATTCAGTATATTCAGTAAGGCATAAGACCTCATTTTTGGGGCACGTAACGTTGCTGAACCTAGGCCTTTTATCCAATAGAAGCTTTCTGACCTATTTGCTCAGCTAAATCCAGGTGGTGAATTTTGCTTGGACAGACAGTGTATCTGTCACTCTAGCTTAGGATGCTTATAGGGATGAGCGGTGATTTTGCAGAACTTGAATTTCGCAATGAACGTATGGATTTTACTTTCATTCTGCCTAAATTGGTCTCTGAAAGCACCATGCAACACTGCTAGGCAAAATTAGCTTTACACAAATGCTGTTTATAAACAAAGTTATGCCTTCCTTGGCGCTGTATAGTCTAATCATATAGCTTTGTTGACAAACAAAGTTATATAACACTAGCTTAGTGTTAGTAATCAATGGTTTTGTGTTTTAACAAAACCATGTGACCCCCTAAGTCAGTGCTTTGTCTAACAGGGTGATACATGGCTTTTGTTGATCACCAAAGTTTTCATTGTACTGTATATCTGATGTTTTTCCTCGAAAAAAATATTCTAATAAAATTAGTAAAAAATTAAAAAGTTTTAAGAAATAGTAAAAATACATAAAAAATGTAAAGGAGCCTCCATACCAATCTTATTTACAGCCACCAATTGCACCGTTAAAAGCCACTGAAAACCCCCCTCATTTACCTTCCCCAATAATGTCAATGCATTACCTGGTAAATTTTGCAAATGCGTCCAGAATTTAGGCAGAATTTCAGCTAAGCAAAAAATGATCATGCCCATTTAACATGTGGAGGCTGATTTACTGTTCACTCAAAAAAATTGAGAGAACATTTACTTCATGTATCCAATCATGTGAAAATTCATGTTCCCTTTAAAAATCCCAATCATGTTACATTGTTACATAGTATTTGAGGTTGAATAAAGACACAGGTCCATCAAGTTCAACCTTTGTGTGTCTGTATGTGATTGTGCATGTGTATGTGTGTGCTTGAGTCCCTGTGACCTTGTTTTTAAGAGTACCTTTACCCCTGTATGTTACGGTCTCTGAGGAAGGTATCTAAATGCTTTTTGAATGATTCAGTGCTTGTGGCAGCGAGTTCCAGACTTTAATCGCGTTAAATGAAAAAAAGCCACTGCACTCCTCGTGGGTAAATGTTTTCTCCACCAGTTTTAGGTGGTGGCCTCTAGTCTTTGTTATGGAGTTTACAGTAAAAAGTTTATTGCTGATGTTGCCATCACCACTAAACATCCTGTACATCAAAAACATGTCCCCTCTTGATCTCCTCACTTCAAGCATGAACAAGTTTAAATATATTAGCCTTGTCTTATAGCTGAGGTCCTCCAGCCCCTTAATTAGTTTAGTTGCCCTTCTCTGGACTCTCTCCAGCTCAAGGACATCTTTTCTGTGGATTGGTGACCATACTGGACCGCATACTCCTGATGTGGCCGAATTAGTGATCTATAAAGTGGCAAAATGACTGATTTGTCTCTACAGTACATTCACTTTTTAATACAAGACAGTACTCTGCCAGCAATGTGTGCCACAGCCTGGCATTGCAAGCTATTGTTCTATCTGTGGTCTACTATGATCCCCAAATATTTTTCCATTTCTGACTTCCCTAGTGGAGTACCCATTAATGTGTATCCTGCTTGCCTATTTTTAACCCCAAAGTGCATTACATTACATTTTTCAACATTAAACCTCATCTGCTATATAGTTGCCCACTCCCCTGTTTTATCCAGGTCCTCCTGCAATGTTATAATGTCTAAGTCTGTGTCTATTACCCTCCCAATGTGCAAATGTTTTTTAAATGAATGGATAATTAAACTGAATATTCACATCATTTTTTGAGTGAATATTCTCAACTCATTTAGTAGATCAACTAAAATATGTTGTGTTACGCAAAGCATTTTTGTGAGTTAAGGCAAGCTATATCAAGGTAGCCAACTCATTTGGAATGGACTGGCAGCAGATCCTACCACATGAAACATTGGAAATTACCCTTTTCTTTTTTTAACAAAGCACACTAAAATACCCAGCATGTACTTTCTTGTGTGCTGCAGTGCATTTGTCTGCTACTGTACTAGTGTGGTAGGGTGTAACTTTTACTCTTTCCTCTAGTTTAGCATTGAAGTTCACAGATTTGCAGCTATTAGCTTTTCATGAACTTTTTCTACTCAATCAGAAAAAATACATTTACAGAAAACCACATGACGGATTCTCCAATGCTTGAAAGCCTTTGATAAGTGCTTACACAACAATATTTAGTTATTAGCATGCATACTGTAATTCTCCCAGTAGCATCACAATGAACCACGCCACAATTCATTTTACCACAATGCAACAGTATGGAGAGGGCATATACCTAGTTGCCTCACCAATGAATGCAATAAAGGAAAAAAAAACTGAAAGAGTATTTTATCTAATGTACTTCCTCCTTGTTGAGCGCTAATGTGGCCCTCATTCACACTTAGGAGTTTTGTCATGTATTTTCCAAAGCGCGAAAATGTTCAACATAAAAAATAACGTTATTTTCTATGGTGCTACTCATACCAGAGCATTGTGGCGCTTGATGCATGAAAAAATTACATCATTTTTTTACAGGCAGATTCACGTGTTTTTGGGAGCCATAGACTTTGATAATCGTAAGAACAAAACTCAAAGCTCACGTTTTTTCATGATTTCACATCTAACAACTGTCTCCTCCTTCTAATAACTAGCTTTCCACTGGCTAAAACTGAAAAGGCATGAAAAAATTGTCAAAAACGTGCATTTGAAAACATTAATGCTCAAGTGTGAATGGGGACTTAGGGTTCAGAAAATTCTCTAAACATTTTCTGCACCAACAAATGGTGGAGTGTCTTTAAAGATCGGATTGTTTACCTGAGAAATAGATTTTACCACATTTTTACTTGTGCTCACATATAAGCAGAAACATTACTATGCACTGTGCTATAAATAGAAAAATGTATTCAGTATTCCCTGGCAAGAAATATCAGTCTAGACCTTTTATAGATATGTCCCATAGTATACCATAGCGTATAAACACAGATGCACAAAGGAAAGGTAGATATTTAGTCACATTTCAGTGCTCCACTACACGTCTTTTGTCCTAAATATTTTCATATATGTTATTTCACTACCAGCAAACCACTTTGCAGCCCAGGTGGAATTATATAACATACACAGCAGAAATAAAATGCCATTCCCCTTTTCTGAATGTGAAAATGTCAGTCTGAAAGATACCATAAAAATGGACAAAGAGCAAAATGTAACCAGACAGGAGCAGCCACAGAAAGATAAAGAGCTTGGAGATTCTTTCTGCAAAGTAAAACATGTTTAACTTCTTTATGTCTTAACATTTGTAATACTTGCGTGCAAAATAGCTAATATAATCTCTGCAGAGTGTTCAATCCAAGTCTTTGGTCGCAAGTTTCCATTATTGTAGATTATTTAAGAGTATTTACAGCTACAAGTTATTAAGATAAATACCCTACATTCAGAAAGTGTCATATGAAAGCACAGTGCTGCTCATTTATGTAGGCATGGTACTGTATATCTGTTCTCTAAAGCTTAGCAATTAGAATAAATGCATGCCATTGGCAGCAAACTATATGGGAGGAACTAGGGTATGGAGCAGATAAGGTTCTATGCATTGGGGATTTATACAGAGCCATCAAACCAAACATGCTTTCTTAGCCTGAGATGTCTTCCTAAAATGCACACTATTGGTTTGTTTGTTTGTCTCATTATTTTATTATGCTGCAAACCGTAAGTTAACCCTGCCATTGTAGAAGCAAATGACTAGGTTCCTGCAGGAAGGGGAGGTTTATTGCTGGGCTTTACTGAAGGGGAAATTAGCCAGTCTGACTCAACACTGATCTACCTCTTCACCAAACATCATGGCACCCTAGAGGAGCAGTTTATTGCATACAAGGTTAATTCATTCATAATGTGCAAGCAAGCTTAAATATTTAATAAATGTGCAAGCACGGTTAAGTATTTCATGAAGGCTGTTACCTTTAGGAGTGAGTTGGATGGAAAGCAAGGGGGGTGTTAATTCTGTGGGAAGGGTAGCAAAGGTCCTTTTTGCCTTTTCTTTAAACAACAGAGGGCCTCCAGGGCTGCCCTGGTTTTCCATAGCAGAGGTTTCTGTAGCCAAGATATTTGTGCCTCCTGTTTACATTTATACAGTTTGGCCTGGCTCACGCTGAGCTAAAACGCCTGTCACTGGAAAAAGTACATGAGGTTTTTTTTGGCATATTACAGCTCGTTTTGTCCCCAAGGACTTAATAGGTGCCGTGACACACTGGGGGTCTCAGCTGCCGTTGTGATGTGCGGGGTCCCTAGTGTGTCCCTGTGACTTTATGGAGGTTGGACTGCCTCCTGGCGAACCTGCACCCAATTTATCTCTTGCTACATGTGCTCCAAGATGGAGACTCTCATAGGCTAGAGTTAGAACCGCACTACACAGAGGGGCATTGGCGACGCAGTGCGGCTTTTACATATTCCGTGTATCTAAAACCTCTGTTTTTAACCTCAGCGATTAGACAGGTTTTTTTTTTTGGGGGGGGGTTGCAGGCTGGCTGGTGAGTGTGCTGGAAAACATTTTTGCTGTTGCAAAGGCTCAATAGGAAACGTGCGTTTGCTGTGTTTTTGCGCGTTTGCTCATTAACCTCAATGAGCTACAATCTGCTCAGAAAAATGTGCAACTTGATTTATACGCATAAAACACGCATAAAAATGTGTAATAAGCACAGAAAAACATACACCAAAAACTTGCGTAAAAATGCACAAAAACACTGTCGCCTAGGTGTGAAGGAGACTTACTGTAAGGAAGTGGGGTGGGCAGGATAGCATTGGGTGTCAGATCCACGTAACCACAATCAGTCATTCCATGGCTAGGATAGGTTTGAGGAAAAGCTGACAAAGTGTCTTCTAAATAACATACAGTTCTAAGTTATATTAGGCACATCTATATATTATTTATAGTACTTTTTATATATTACATATATATTTAGGAATTGATGTCTCTCTTTTTTTTTTTTAAAGATGTCTCTTTAGCGTATTTGTATTACCTTTTGCTATGTGAAATATTTTTTATCCTTTCCAACTGATTGCAGTAAATGGTAAAACAATTATTTAAAAATCACATTGGAACGCCTCTTGATTAAATTCCATCAATATATTTTGTGTATTTTCCTTTTAAAAAGAAGCAAATATACAGTGAAGGGTGAAAGGAATTTATCAAAACTGGAGCAGACAAAATCCGGAGCAGCTGTGCATGGCAACCAATCACCATCTCTCTTTCATTTTCAAATCTTAACTGAACAAACTGAAGAGAGAACCTGATTGGTTGCCATGCATAGCTGCTCCAGTTTTTGTCTGCTCCAGTTTTGATAAATTCCCCCCACTGTGCTTTATTCATCTTTACAGCACTGCTAGTACAGTTTTATATTGTCCATAACCAGCTGGCAGGTTTCTACTTCTATGTGTGAAGAAGACTGTTTTTTTTTTGTTCCCTAATGCACTGACATTTCTGTTTATGTTTAATTTTGATTGATGCTGTTAGCCAAGTAAAGGTCTGTGCTTCTATTGTCTCATGAATAGTTTCTCCTATGTACCACTGTTGGAAAATATTACGTTTTTATTACATTATTATAATTGTGCAACTAAGGTCAAAAACATATGCATATTTACAATAACTATGCATTCCCATAACCTTTAGAGGCAAACCCGGGAGTACATAATCAAGGGAGCTGCCATTTCTATTTTTCCAAAATAAAATGACTGACGCATGGATCTTCACATATATAGAAGCTTCTTGGCTTCACTAAATAGTAGGGATGCACAGATACTTTTCGAATACCAGTGCAGATACTTGGCATTTTAATGAGAACTACCAGGGTTGCAGAGGTTGCAGCTGGGACCTGGCTCTGGCACTCCACCACTGTCCTGAAATCATTTAGCCAGCCCAGATCGCCGCTATGCGATCCGGGCTGGCTGGATCAGGCAGAAGCGCCCTCTGATCAGGCACTGTAGAGGGCCGCCCCCAGTGGCCTTGGAGGAGCGAGCGGTCCCCCGAATGACAGAGCTGGGTGCATGTGGCAGAGAGAGGGAGCCACTGCATCTGCGGCCAGGAGCTTTGTTTAGCGGGCGTCGGTGATGGCGCCCCCCCTCAGTCCTGCACCTGGGGCTAGCGCCTCCCCGGTTGTTACGCCACTGCTGTGCAACCCTACTAAATAGTGATATTAACGGAAAAAGATTTTTTGATGGAGTAGCACTGGGACCTTACAGTTATCCTATTGTAATGGAGGATATGAAAGTATTTGATTAGGTATCTGAATTTTTGGGGTTGGCAGCTTCTCCACACCGCAGGATGTCCACTGTCTTAACCAGTTGCTGACAGACTCTGCGTTCTAACACACTAACAACCTGAAAAACGTACACTTTGTACTCATTTGTACTTTCAGTTCAGTAGCTACTACCTCCCTCAAAGTTGTGATGAAGGAGGCTCTCCGACCCACGAAATGTGTTGGCTTTTTAATAAAGTACTTTATTTCAACTTGGAATAAATCTGTATCTGGACATTTCATTTTGGGCGCTTCGATCTTAGCTTATCACCAACTGGTGAGACACTGATGTAAAACAAGAATAGAGTTTGTTCTGTGTCAGTGAGGTACTGAAGCCTGCATTGGAAGGACAGTGCCAAAGCCTGCATTTGTAATGTGAGTCTAAACTGTAACTAGATAATATTATCATAAACAATTATTATCAATTGTATTCATCCTTCACCCGGCCTGTTTTAGCTACTTCCAGTCTACATACCCGTGCTCCAATAGCAGATGCACTTCATTGCGCTGAAGCAATTTCCTGATGGTGACAGGGGGGCACTGTGCAGTGTTTGTCAAGAAAACCATTGAAGTCTTCATCAGAAGCATATGTTACTAGGTGACAACACAGGAACACAACTGGGAGACAACTGGGACAGTTGTTGCCCCACAACAGGAAGTGCCCCAGCAAGGGGCTTTATGGCAGAATCACCAGGTATTCTTTTAACGAATGCTGTAGATTTAAAAAGATTGAAAATAACCTTTGAAACCACCTTAATGTGTTAAACCTCATATGAGATTTTAGTGAATGGGTTTACATCTACTTCAGCATCTCCCATATACCTAGTGTAACATGTCAATTTTACTTTCTAATAATACAGTTTACAACAATGTGAAATGTACTCAGCAATGCTGCACACTAAAATCACCAATGGTCAGTCTCTGTTGAGATATCTGAATGAGAATTGTCAGGCCTAGATGCAGCAATAGGAGTGAGACCTTCCTGCAAAGGGAGGGGAGGGGGCACTGGGCTGGGCTGATCTTAACCCTCGATTTCTCAAGCAATAAAATATAGCCATGAATTAATGAATCTTTCAGGATCTACTTAAAACTAAAATATCTGTTTTGGGTGAACTGGAATTTGAACCTTGTTTGCTCACAATAGTAAATCAAAGAATTTGCTATAGTAAACATAATCCACAACAATAACCAGTAAAAGTGAAGGGAAATCATGAATGCCAACCCAATTTGCCAGAGTTTACTGACAGACAAGCGCTACCTGTCTGCCTTACGAGTGTAAAATTCATTTCACGTCTTCCCCTAAAGAACCATTATTTTATTCATGAGGTTTTGTTTTTTTTCCCTCTCTATGCAAGAGCATTTATTTTGTTCTAAAAAATAGTCTGAATTTGAGTCACTGCAAATCCAATGAGGATCATAAAAGATAAGACCACAAAAGTGTATTTTAAGCTGAGAAATCATACTAGATATTTTTATTATTGTTGAAGGAATATTATATTGATGTAGACTTCTGTGAAAAAAATAGCAGAGATCAGAGGTGGTCAAGGTCTCAAAGGGAACACTCAACTTAAAATACAAGCTGATACTACAATAAAAATTCACCTCTAAACATTCCTAAATATACTGTATATCTAAAGGTTGCGCTTTTATGGCTTAAAGCTAAGCTCTGGGCAACAACTAAATGCACAGCTTGGAGACCTGACTTTTCCTAATGTAGTTAAAGTGACATTAAAGTATATTTTTTATCCCTCCCACCAATGCTAGTGTAACACTTACCTTAAATGATGTCTCCTAATGCGATCTTCTTCTTCTTCTTTCCTGTTGTTTTCAGCTGTCCTTCCAGCGCTACTGCGGGTCTCCGATCCAGCGCTGACTCTTCTGTCCTTGCTGGCACTTCCTGTCCCACAGTGTCTGTATACGGTTGCACGCTGTTCATAAACTTACCTTGTGTCTCTCCTCGTCTCCTGGCCGAAAATGTGAACTGCGCATGTGCCCGCCCCAAGATCCTTACGCTGTTCATAAACTTACCTTGTGTCTCTCCTCGTCTCCTGGCCGAAAATGTGAACTGCGCATGTGCCCGCCCCAAGATCCTTTGCGGCCGCCCAAGATTTTTTCAGATTTTTGAACAGGAGCACGCGAGCGAAGACACAGGTAAGTTTTAACCTCTTTTAAAAAATCTGAGGGTTTAATAACCCTTTAAGTAATACAACTGGGTCTTGTTCCTCCCCCAGCCTGAGACGAGGTCATCTTTCTGTCTCTCTAATTTCTCCTTCTATTAGTATGTTTTTTTGTTAGCACATGAGCACCACAGCACACCTAACTGGTTCCTTGCACAGCTTCCTCCTCCCCCAGACTGAGCTCTGCTGTGGAGAGACTTCAAGAAACTGATGTCAGGTCAAATTTAGGTATTTAGAGTAGATGCTTTTAAAAATACACTTAATTATTTTGTAATGAATACATTACCTAAACGAATGAGTGTTTGTATCTGCTTTGAGTTCAGCTTTAAGATTTAACCTACATCATCATGGAAAATCTAAAACATTATCCAGTCTACCGCTACCCATCCAGTACATGCATACATTATTAATTAATTCACTATGTATTTATTATAATGTCTTTCACAATGTGAGGTCCACCCCCATACTGAAGACACCCAGATGATGCCCAAAACACCAAGTATATGGGTCACTATCTCCATAAGGGGCTGATGTATAAAGGCTCTGCCGGTACAGCAGAACAACCACTAGGAATTTCTTGTGCTTCTCAGCACTATCTACTGGCTGTATTGGCGTGCGACTGGCATTGACCCCGTTGTACATCAGCCTCTAAGTGTTCTGTGTGAACATGCAGAATGCTTTTCATGATGGCACTAGCTCGTAAGCTATTTAGCTTAAAGAGAATCTGTCACCAACTAATGCTTATTAGGATAAACATCTCTAGTTAACGTATTCACATAAACTAGAGTATACTAGGCTGTATGTATTTAAAAATTCTTTTGATTCCCCCTTATGCTAAAAATAATTTTTATTAACCTCAGACATATTCCAGATGCAGCGCTCCTGGTCCCTGTTCTGCTGTCCACCAAGGTCCTGGCAGGGGCCAGGGAAGATTTGCATTAGCTGTGTTTCCAGACTGTGTAAGGCTTCCTCAGCCCCCGCCAGGACCTCAGCTAATGTCAGGGCTGGGGACAGGGAGCAACTTCCACGGGTTTAGAACATAGAGACTTTATATTGTCAGTGGTGATTTTAAAAGGACAGGTCTATTTTAAGCAAAGTGGGGAAGAATTTTCAAGCAAATACAGCTTAAAATCTGCGTACATCAATGCTTTTGACTTTAGAAAAAAATAGACACCATATATCTCTCCTGCCATAAATGCTTTTACCTGCCCATCAGCATTTGTTTCAGCATGCGCAGCTCAGTGTACAGCCTTGGCATGATTTTGTGCCAGAACAAATCATGGAAGTTATGGCATACTGGTCTGGTCATTTAAGATGCCAGAGAACCCAGAAGAAAACAAGACAAAGATGGAAGCAATAGTGACAGACCGATGAGGGAGAGAGATTGCAGGTAACTGCCATAATGTGAAAATAGCCTGAGCATACATACACATTACTGCAAAAAGCTTCTAGGGGCCTCAACAGTTTAGTTCTCCTTTAAAGAATGTGCCTTTAAAGGGAGCTATAAAACATGTCTCCATCTTGAGAACCAGTCTCCATGTCTCCATCTTGAGAACCAGTTTTCAGATATCAGCCTCTTTTTGCCACAGCTCCAGGAGGAGAGGCAGGAAAAATGGAGTTTACGTGTAACCACCATATCCCACTGCTTGTATTGTAGTTACACCACCGCTGGAGTGCTAAGGTTGCCTACCCCTAGATTAAGATTATATTTTTTGTCTGGATGAAGAGATAACCTAAAGTCTATGGGACATCAGTTTACACTGCCATCAGGGGTTCATTGAGGAGAGAA
This sequence comes from Nanorana parkeri, assembly GCF_000935625.1. Taxonomy (NCBI): domain Eukaryota; kingdom Metazoa; phylum Chordata; class Amphibia; order Anura; family Dicroglossidae; genus Nanorana; species Nanorana parkeri. The sequence goes on along the minus strand of NW_017306863.1, from coordinate 163,641 downwards.
GTGAACAGACATGTTTTCAACCGCTTTTATCCTCTGCTTAGACAGCATTGGAGGTGTTTTGCACTCCACTCCTGCCCCTTTCACTAGTTTAAACATTACCTGGCAGCCACCATAAACGCCTAATGGTGCCTATGGTGGCAGATCTCATACATGGTTAAACAGCACACACTTACAATGTATTCAAAAACTTACAAGGCCATTGCAAACTGTTCCAGCAGTCTCTTTTTCAAGTCTCTGGTCTTGCAATAAAACTCAAAGCCAAATTGCCCATGGATATGTATAAGATAAAAGCCATAAGACCACTGCAAAAAAAAGATGTAGAATATACATTTAAAATGACTGACAAATTCAGGATCATACAGATATTACAAATACATGAAAACAAATATTGTTACTTAAGAAAATGTGAAAAATAGGGGTCCCTAAAGGAAATCAATGTTTTATAAGATGGACCATAATAAAGTGAATACAGTATAAACTCTTCACACTGGCTTTGATGACATCACCTATCATATAAATGTAGCCCCCATGTATCATTCCTTTGCTGGCTGACTCCTCCAAAGGTTCCCCCGGACATGCAGAATCCACAAGAAACCTGCACAAGAATGGTACTAATAGGCAGACTTCCTTCATAATTGGCAAGCGGTGAGTATCATACCACACTACAAGTGCAGCAACCCCCAAAGTTTGCTGAACTTGTTATAATTAATGCTATCACCAAGGCCCAGTAGGACTGAAACATGTAAGCAAGTGTTGCTTTTATGGACGTTACAATATGAAAGAAGGATACATTTGCAGGAGATTCCTTGTGTGCTGCCATCCTGCTGTTAAATGAAGTGCATCGTTGGAAGGTAGATGATGTACAAGGAGGTCCGAGCGGTGTATCCAGTAGTTGCTGCACTCTGGTACCTGCTTATCTAAACCATTTTAAGCACACAATTACTGAGCCCTGATGAAGAGGGTCTTTGTGTGGCCCCTGAAATATGCTGGTTGTTTCTCTGCTGTAAACCAATTTTATCATTAAAAACTGTGAACTCTTGGAAGTTGGATTCTGTTCAGGCAGACATTTTATTGGTTAAAAGGATGGAAACTGCAGTCTATTAGTGGACCTAAATTAAATTGTTAACATAAAGCTATGCTAGCAGGCTCAATGGGAAGTGTCAAATAACAGAAACTCATTAAGCCACTTACATGGAAAACAGATATAAACATAGTCCTCATTCACATGGGCGTGCAGCCGTGCGCATCTGCTCGCTGATCCCCCCTCCCCTGACTGACTGATGATCAGTAAGGATGGGCTCGGGCGTGTTCGCTGCTCCACGTGCCAAGTTTGCCAGGAAGCTGACAGCGCGCAGCACCAATCACAGGTACTGAGACATTTTCCCTGCCCGCAGCTGCAGAGATCGGGAAATGTCTCAGTGACTGTGATTGGCGCTGCACGCTGTCAGCTTCCTGGCGGGGCTCGGCACGTGGAGCTGCGAACACGCCCGGGCCCATCCTTAATGATCAGCACAATCAGCATTATCTAATACGCTCATCAAATGTCTCCCTAAAGAGAACCTGTCACTACTAATGTGCTATCACATAGAAGGCTTATGAGCGAAAACGTTGATTGTGCCGCACATGATGGGTATCGTCATGCACACCAGAGTGAATGCAAAAATTCTAGAGCCATCATTTACTGTCAACTCTAAATATGACCTATAAAAGCTTTTACAGCATTGCCTATGGATTTTAGGTACAATAGTTTTTCACCATTTCAAACCTGCATGCATATTTGACTCCTGATATATCTGGTATCTAATTACTTGGCACAACCTAATTTTTTTATATTATAATCGGTTATTGTATTGTGTTTATGTGCACTAAATTTAATTTTAAAGTATTTTTTTATGAAATTTTGGGTTTGATATAGTGGCTCTAATATCAGGCAACATAAAAAATTGCAACTGGCACCATTTTATTCTGCAGTCTATGCTTTAAGGAAATATATAATTCTGGGGGGTTGGAGTAATCTTCAGGCCTAAAATGTGCATTTTAACATATGTACAAAAAGAACCAGTAAAAACGGCTCTGGCAGTGAAATGGTTAAAGATAGTCCACAGACACCCACGGGTGATTGGCAAGAATTATCTGGACTTCCATGTACCACCAATAACTAAACTGTAAGGTAAAAATGGCTCACACGCATGCGCGTGAGCCTATGTTTCGTGTTGCTGGGAAACATGCTCTAGTGTGCAGATGCACGCAACAGGAAGTGCGTGCAAAGACGCGGAACCAAAAGTGCGCGGAAGGACGCACACCTCAGTTGCACAGGAAGTGAAGCTGTCACTTTAATGGGCTGGTCTATATAAACGAACCTGCCCTAACCAGGTTGCTGATGGTATTCACCTTGTGCTTCCTGTGACTTGTTACCCTGTCTGACTGCCTCCTGCTCGTTTTTGACCCGGATTGCTTTGACTCTTCTTGCTTGCTGCCTGCCTCCTGACCTCGGCCTGATTCCTGGACTCTGCCTTGCCTATTGACTTTGTACTACGCTGCCCGCCTTGTCTGACCTCTGACTTCGTCTGACGATCCTAATCCTAAACTTCTACTGCACAGTGTCCGGACCATCCACTGGCACTCGTGCTCCTTGCTGTCCTCTGCACGTCCTGTTCCCACTTCCAGGGGGTGCAGGACACGAGACGCAAGAGAAGCCTCCTCGTCCTACCGGTCTCCCACCAGGTACGTGATAACAACATTCCCCTTTTCTCCTGTGGCTAAGTAACACAGCTCTTCTGTAAATGTAAACTTTGTTTCTAGAGAAATTCACATTCATTTCGTGCACCTTTTCTTTTGCCATGTTTTTTTTTCAGTAGTACCCTTATTTATTTCCTTAATGTACCTTTTTGTTTTCCTTGTCAGTGGTTGGATTATCGGTTACTTTGTATTTCTGGAGATCTATTATCTCCTTCATTTCATAGTTGTCCCCTCTTCTTTTGCACACAATAACCGCCAGATCAAACAGGAATATATACCTTTAAAAGAACATATAATTAACAAATCAGCATTAACTGGATTTAATACTCAGAAAATTACATTGATTTTACTAAGTCACTTGCTTCCTCTTTGGGAGTGACCGCGTGACCCAGTAAACATGTCACTGGTCACTTTATTCCCATGGAGGCCTGACCTTGCAGCTTAGTAAACATATCACTGTCACTGGGTTGCTACGTTCAATACGCTCACCAAGCAAACATGTCAGTGTTGTTAGACATATCTGTTAGTCATTATGGTATAACTGTCAGTCGGTCAAAATATTCCTTATTTCTACTGACCTTTAGCCAAGAAATCAGGTTACATTGTTACAAAATCACTTTTATAAGAAACATGGTAACCACATAAAGGCTCTTTTACCTGTCCTGCCTGCGTTTATCCAGTGTGCTAAACTTTATCTCGCAGTCCACCTTCGGTCTTCCATACTGTATTAAAGGCTGATTCTACAGACAGAAGTACAAATGCCAATAAGAATGAATGCAAATAAACTCAGAATTGTACAGATACTAATTTGTTTACCTGCATGTAGAAAAAAAATATAAGTAAGGAATATGTACAGTATACTGCCTATCTTGACAATGCAGGTTGGAGACCTCCACTTAATAGACTTAAGTGAAGGAGTTGAGAAATCTCTGAACCCTCATTTAACCCTTCTAAAATCCTTTGGGGCAGACCACTAATTTTCAGCACTAAGCTCTTGGCGCAGATAATTCCAGCACCCATTCAGAGGTTAATACATCTGAGGCATTAGGCAAAGGAATGGGCCAGCGCCAAAATTTAGGATGTTAAGATTAAGAGTTAGGGTTTATTCTAATGACAAGTGATTGCTTAATTTTTAGGATGTGTTAAAGGGGAAAGTCAGTTTTAAAAATAGGTAGTAGGAGGATTGCAGAAATTTAGTGGTGGAAATTAATTACTATGGACAACAGCTCTAGCCTGAAGTAAAAGCTGCTTTATTTCTACTTTTACTTGTCTATAAATTTATTTTATTTAGATATCTGGTTTAGGGTCAAGGCTGACAATTAATTGGAAGGGTTTAATTAAACATTAGGATTCAGGAAAGTGTTAGAGGCAATTCCAAACTTAGTGCATAATATGTATTAAGTTATTATTGCCACCTGTATCCCCATTTATGATGATTTAAAGGAGAACTATGAGGTGAGTGAAAATCACTTATCCCCATAGTTCGAGCCGACGTGTGACAATGAAACTGTCCCACAACGGCTCAATAGATCGGGAAATGAGCGAACGCATACCGTCGCTCGCTCACTTCTCGATCATCTCCCTGCAGAGAGCAGTGACTGTAACCCACTGCTTCCCGCAGGGATTCCCCCCTCCCCGTTCCGATCCTCCAGCGCTGACTGGAGGAACGGACGGGGGAGGGGGCGGGTACAGCTGGCTCTGCCTCTAGATAGGCAGAGCCAGCTGTCATTCACGCAGCTGAGAGGATCTCAACAGCATCGGGATCCGTCCTGGCTGCGGCGGTCACAGTATACCGCGAGCTGTTGCTAGTATATATCCTCCCATGACCCTTAAGAGAACTATGGGGAAAAACACTTACCCCATAGTTCTCTTTTAAGACAAAACAGGAAGTGGGAAAATGTCTCCCAAGTTTCCTGTCTATTTAACAGGGGTTAGACAGAACAGGAAGTGAGTGGAATTGCACCCTCCCCATGTGTAGACAGGCAGCAATAAAATGAGGAAGGTGAATTTATTTATCTATTACAGGTATTTATATAGCACAGACCATTTAGACAGCGATTTAAATATTCAATACCTCAAGGAGCTTACAATCTAAGGTCCCTACCCCACATGCAGATACATAAACATAACTAGAGCTGATTTAGACAGGAGCCAATTAACCAAACTTTTGTCACTTCCTTTTGCCACCCTGACTTCCTGTCCAGATGACAGTTGTCAGACAGAACAGGTAGAGAAGGGAAATCTTCTCCATGGAGACACTGATAGCATTAGCAATTGCAAAGAAAAACAATCTCATGGAGGATACAGATTAAATTTAATACACAACACAAGTTGTAACCCTTCCCCAAGCAGCTTAGAGGTCATTATTTTTAGCTGTGTGTACTTATGGTAAAGTCCCGGTGATAACTATCAGGGTCTAAAACTAACATAACCCTTTGTTGTGTGCTTCTGATCCAGTGTTTCTCTTTCACCCTCTGTTGTATTGTTCTACATCCATTAAAATATCTGTGAATGACTGACACTTAGCAAAGGAAAAGAGAACTGGACCTATTTCAAGAAACTCTGATGGCAAATCGATGAAAGCAGGCATGGATATGAACCATATAACCATCAGCCTCAACCAGGCTTGTTTAAAATAATACTTTATTGGCCACAAACTTTATTATAATCTTAGTCCACATTGCTTAACCAAGTCAATATATGTGACATTTTGTAAAAAAAAAAAAAAAAGAAATAGAACATTAATTCTAAGCAAAGATCTGTCATGGTTAAAAATAGGAATTAACTCAGGTTAGGACTAAACCTGGTCCGAACCTAAGCTCCTTCAAACCCGGATGGAAGCTCTATAAAAGCCAATTCCCCACCTGCAACTTGACATAAACAAAGGGGTGGGATACAGTGACGTAATTGACCTTATATGGCTACATGCCTATTAGGTAAATGATGTCAGGTAAAGCATCCCACCCCTTTGTTTCAATGGAGCTGCAGAGTGGCCGAATGCCTGTACTGCAGCTGATTGGGTGGAAGTGGTCATGAAGTTTGGGCTGAACCTGAGCTTATCCCTAGATACAACCACGAGTTAACTCACTTTATCTTCTACTGCTGCTATCAGTTCCTAGCCTAGAACAGGCACCTGTTAAAATTCATCTTTGCCCGGTCACACAAAAAACTCAGATATGTTAAAGCTGGCCATACACAGATTTAATTTTGCCCGTTCCTGCTGAATCGGTCAAAATTTGCTGTTGGCATGACTCGGCTCGACAAAAGTAAATTTTTCATTTGACTTTTGACAAAGGAGCCTGGTGAAAGGTTGTTGATCAACTTAGCTGCATTCGTTTTTTTTCTCCATTCCCACAGAACGAATATTCACAGAGTTTTGTAGAACAAATAGGTCTGCAAATTGTTTATAAATACCCCCTTAGTGTAACTGCAGCTAAAAAAAAATTGGAATTCTGGATATGAAGGATTAAAAATTCACCAGGCTTTAATTGCGTGACAAAAGTGGAAAATCTTAAGCATGCAAACTGTGCTGTACTGGGAAACTGATAACTGAACTTCCCAGCTAAATATGCAGACATCTAAGTACTTCTCATTTGTTGATGACAGGAAGTATGAGAATGAATTCTCCATTCTGATAAGGACAAAAGTTTTTTTTGTTTATGTCACTGTTAAGGAAAAGTCCCTTGTGGGACATAGTGAAGAGAAATCCCACCTGTGACAGTTATTCCTGGAATCTATCTACCCAGTAAGTACACAGATGGCAGTAAAGATTCAACAGAGATTATGAACACTTCTCGTTCGATTTGAAAGTAGCAAAAAAAAAAAAAAGATGGTTGTAGTTTCACTTTAAATATAGTTACTCAGCTTTGAATACTCAGGGTCTATTGTTCTCTTTTGCACTCTTTGTCTATTGTCTATTTTTAATATCTAATTGATACAAATCATTTGCTAAATAAAAATACATATAATCTTGTGTAGGAAATATTTATATTTTAATATAACATTTCATATTGTACATTTATTGATTTATTGATTTATTGAAGCACTGTACTCTTTTTCTCTAAACATTGTTTCTAGCTACATTTTAAACTTGTCAGAACTGCAAAGACTGCTTTGTGGGGCCTTTCTTCAATATGATCAAATATGAGTTTGATGAGTTCAGAAGCATCTCTGAAACAAGACGTTCTAACCCTGTGTGTCCAAGTGAGAGCTTCACCTTTGAAATCATTCTGACAGTCCTATTCCATAGCAGAAATTCACCTCTGAAAAGAGAACAGTCACCTCTGAAACCTGACTTTCAGCATTTCTTAAGCCAGTGTCTGGCTGCCAACCTTGTAGGCCCCTGTTAAATTCTTCCTTACTGTTTTCAGCTCCTTCATGACCCATTCGCATTGACATCACTTGATCTATTAACTCCACTAACTGTTACAAATAATCTAAGTACATACCATCCCCCTACTTTAAAAGCATAACATTTCAAAGAAGTGTGCCAACACCGCATACATATAAATGCACCACATTAAGGGGGCACAAATGTCTATATATTATAAAGTATTCATTTTAAAAATACTTTTTTTATACAAGAAATCTTAAGTCCGGATCTCATTTAAGGTATTCCATCACAAATCATTATCACAATGAGGTCTTCACTTACAAAACTGCAGTTTACACAGCACTAGGATGGCTCTGACAAGTATAGGAATTTCTTATGTTCATCAGCGCTGTCTAGGTATACGCCGGGAGGAAGTTTTATTAATGAAGCTGTAAGTGTAAGACACCATACCTTTATTCTCCAAAGTTGGGTGCTACACACCTTTAAAAGGTTAGTCCACTCAAAATGGTGTTGCTGTTACAGGTGCAGCCCAGTGGGTAACAGCCTCTGCTTTTTATATGTCTTGCTACCACTGTGGGATCCCAATACTTTTCCAGTCCACTTGGGAGTTTTTGGTGTTCTCATCTACCTTTGAATATCCCAGCAACTGCTATTGCATTCTTTACAATAACTATTTAACTGTATCCACCAGGGAGAGTGGAAACCCATCATAATGACCACAACTATTTTGCAGACACAAACTTCTTAACATCCACTAAAAACGGATATATACATTTTGGGTGGATTGGCCCTATACTTTCCCTTCTCTACCGATATGAGTTTCATCTTAAGTGTGGAACATTGGGGGCCTTCCAATAAAAGGGATTTATTAATAATAATGGCACTCTTAAGTAAGTAAATCTGCCAGATTCTTGTACTCAAGGCTGTTAGCTTTCTACAGTTCATTCTGAAGGTCCATTAGAAAATACTGCAACCTAGAAAGCAAATGCAGATAAACATGCACATCTGCTGTATAACGCCCAAAAATCAATTAATTAAAGTAACTAAGTATTTAAAAAAATGAAATGCTTTCTAGCAATATAACAATCACTGAAAATGATAACATATAATGCTTTTCTATCATGGCTTGCCTGGCATCCACATAGTTCAACACCTAAACAATGATTAATCTCATCCTGCCCTCCAATGGACATTACAGATATTGCACCTTCAGAAGAGAAATTTGAGGTTATAACTGAAATTGTAACCTTTTCTTTTACAATTCTGAGCATTTGGGCAAGATAAGTAAGAAGGACAAAACACAATACTCTGAAATCCAAAAAGTTTAATGCTGGTGGCATAGATCGATGTTTAGATTCTGCTCCCCAGCTACAAATTTAGTTTTATTCATTTTCTACAATTTATCTAACTTTCCAATCTGCTGTTAGGTTGCATAAAAGCAATATTTGCCCTTCATCATTTACAGAGTACATATATTGACTAAAGAGGTTATTAGGGGATTAACTGGAGAACTCCCAAGATCAAATGAAGGCTTATTGCAAGCTTGAAGGGTAAATCTGCAATTACGCACTTCCAAGATCATCCTTAGTAGCATGTCAATTATCTTTGTCGCTATAAAAGCCTTAAAATTTGTTCACTGAATGTATTATTTTCCACTCTGTGCATCACATAGCTATCACCTTCCTGTGTAATAGTCAGACTGTACTTTGCTTCTGTGGGGTTGATTTACTAAAGACGTATAGACTGTTCACTTTGCAAGGGATTTCCCTTAGGTTAGTGAAAGAGGTAAAGCTTTCCTTATCTCCATTATCCAATTATATAAATACAGGTTTTTGTTTCCTTGCACATGATTAGATATTCTTTGCAAAGTGAATTTTCAACACATTCACTAAAATTCCCTTGCAAATGCATTTAGTAAATCAACACCATAGTGTCTAAAATTATACCTTTTCTGCTTTCACTTGTTTAGTACATGTTCTCAGTTGCTTCAAGACAAATATAGTTCTGCTACATATTAATAATGTACAAGGGTCCCAGTCCATTAATATTCAAAATGTATTTGCCTCTTGCAACATTTGGGCTACTCAGCATTCGGTTAGAAGAGCGGTGTTGTCACCCACACCTAGGCAGCACGGACGGAAGCGAGCAAGGTAAGTTTATTAATTAACTTGTTACCCCACAGGTGCTTCTTACAGTACTTAGAAATGCTTTAGTTGAAAATACACTGAGGTGAACATTGCCATTGACAAAAATAAGACACATCTTATCATTAATTTAATGTGCAGTTTATGTGCAGCAAACTAATAGTCACTAAAGGGACTATACATAGCCTGTGCTCACCTTCCTTGTGTTACCCAACATCCCAATCTACGGCCAAATGGAACAACAGGCAAGTGCAAAAACGAAACCTTTTGCTTTGCCAAGTATGCTCAACACTACTTCGAAACCTAATGTGTTGTTTTTATTTTATTTCTTTCAAATAAGTGGATCTTGCTATTTTAATGCAGGGTCCACTTTTAGATTGTCCATGAAGTAATGTCTCACGCAAAACAGCATTCAACAGATACACACACATGCACTGGTGGAGCCTGAATGTTTGTGCCTATGGATAAGGGGCAGGAAGTACTCCAGAGTTTGATGGCATTCTCTCTCAAGAGAAACCAATAACCATCTACTAAGGAAATCCTATCGTTGCTTCTGGCCTACTTAAGAGGGAGGGAGTTCCTTCTAGTGAGGGCAGCCATAATTTCCTTTAGAAGCACAGCCGGATGTAATCGGAAGAAGATGCAGGCCATGCAGGATGGAACAAATTGATCACTTCATGTACAATCCAGATTTTCATTTCCTTTTTGGTGCAGCTGCACATGCATGATATTTGCACCCTGCCTTGTAGACTCACAGGAGCTTAGCAAGGCTTTTCTATCATCAGAAGCATCCTGCCACAGGTCAATGGACTACACTGATGACATCATCAGAGGGTAGGGTCTATGAATATGAAGAACGTCCTTATGATAGCTTACACTTTCACTTATATGGCAGTTGCCTGGCAGCCACATAGTGCTACAGAATGGATAACAAAGTGGGCTTACACAAAAGAAAAGTTGCAGAATGCCTATTGTAAGTGTAATATCATTCACAACTTACTAGTACTGCACTATTTCAAGGACAGATTTGCCTGATCCTACGTCCTGCTATATTTACAAGCAGCGATTTGTGTGGCAGTTAAAACAGGAGATACCCTAACTTCCTTGAAAACACATGCAAAAATACATTAAAAATGCATGTTAAAAACAAATGCATTGTTATTGAGGGCTGGTTCACATGTTTGTATTACACAACACGTGCATTATCTGTCTGCATGTACTGCCTGTATTAAAACGTATGTAAAACAGTCTCAGATGTCTGTTTTCCATGCACTTTTCATGCAGTTCAAGTCATCTCTAATGGAGATGTGTTTTATTAAAATACAGCAAAAGTGCTTCTTACAGTACAGTACTTAAACAATGCTGTAGGTGGAAACACATTGCCACTGAGAAAAAGAGAACATATCTCACCATGAATTTATTGTGCAGTTTATGTGCAGCAAAGTAATAGTGTACTTACCTTCCTTTTTTTACCCAACACCCCAATCTACTGCCAAATAGGACAGCGAGTAAGTGTACTATTGTGATCTTGTTGCTTTGCGTGGTATGCTTAACCTGAAACATAATGTCTAATACAGGGGTCAAAATTTGAAGTCCTGAGCTACTAGCCAGGCCTTAAGAGTTACTCGCCACCAGTTGCCCACCTAACCCCTACCCTGCTGCGGCCTTAACCCCGCCCCTAAACACGCCCTCTTAAATAATCTTATCAATTACACTGTTACATGTTTTATGTTTTAAGTTACAAAAATAAATATTAACAACTTTAACAATATTACCATATTTTGCCTTAGATTGTAAGCTCCTTGAAGGCAGGGACTGATGTGACTGTGCACTGTGTAAATTGTCGGCGCTATATAAATATCAATAATAAATAAATAAAATAGAATGGCTTCCCCTCATTACTTACAAAGCAAGATACACTTACCAAATTCTCAATAGAATGTTGATACTGCTCGATTTCCCGCATGGTTTCTGTGTCCCTTTTAACCTCATTCACATATTGAGCTAAATCCTGCAATACAAAATAAACACATTAGTGTAGAGTGTACATATAGGGAATCTGTTGTGTTGTTTAATGTTTTTTTTTACAGGGTTATTCACAAAAGGGTGAAGAGTTTGGAGAAGGTAGGAGAAGTGAACAATCTAGGACAACATAGCTGAACTGGAAAGTGAGCTGAATTGGAGAAATTTTCCAAATCAGCTATTTTGGCATAGATTGTTCACTTCTCCTGCCTTCTTCAAACCCTTCACCCTTTTGTGAATAAACCTGTTAATGTTCAAGCGAACCTGATCACCTTAATAGAAATAATTAACTTTTCTTTGAAACCTTCTATGTACATCTTGTCATTTTAAATGTACATAGGAGTAGTCTATGGAATTTTATCTGTGGAGTTTGCTTACTGTGAGCACATCAAGACAGAGGTTCAATGGAAAAAAGTGCTGAGTATGAAAATCAGTAGTTGGCTAGAGTAAGTAAGTATTGTAGTATTTCTGATTGTTTTTCTTAATTTGCTTACTTGCTCAACATTGGTATTGTGGTTGTTGCTGTGATGTTGTTGCTATTGGTGATTGCTTACTGTGTTTTTGGTTCTACTAAAGTAATTGCATAGTTTGAACACCAGTAGCTTAGAAACGGCAGGAGTTTGGAGACAGAAGACTATCCTTGATAAATACATTGATTTTAGTAATAATGTTTGAACATGTCTGGTTTAGTTCAGTGCAATACTTGTTTGGCAGTTGTTTTCTGTGGTACTTTTTGGAAGCTGGGATACTGTCCTGTTTGTATGTAGATTTCCAGGCTACATGGTGACATTGCTTGTCTGGAATCCTTGGTTTATGCCCTTCAGTCTGAGATTAGAAGGATATGTAAGCCAACTGATTCTGCTGAACTACCTTGCAAAAAACACCTCTTCCTCAAATACTGAGCAGGAAAAGGGCAGTGTGGACATCTATTGAGTCTGAAAGAGTGAGAACTATTGTTGTACCACAAGGCTCTGTACAAGGTCCTGTTCTATTTAATCTGTTTGTCAGTGTTATAACTGAAGGCTTGATAATCTTTTTGCTGATTATACAAAGGTGTACAATAGGGTTGATATTCCTGGAGGTGTTTGTTGCATAAAACATGAATTGGCATTGGTCAATGCAGTGGAAACTGCAATTTACAGTATGCTTATTTCAGACAACTGTAAAATGAGCAAACATTGTGGCCTGGAAGTGGTGAAAGCAAACAGAATTCTAGAGTGTATCGCTAGAGTAAGCACCAGCAGGAGGAAGAAGGTCCTACTTCCACAACAGATATCCTTGGGTAGACTTCATTTAGAATACTATCTCTGGAGTCTCTGAAGTCCTCACTTACAAAAGGATTTTGAGTCCAGAGATGAGCAACAAAAATGGTGAATGGTCTGAGGGATAAAACATATCAAGAGAGACTACAGGAACTTAATATACACAGTCTAGATAAAAGAAGGGAAAGGGGGGACATGACTACATTTTTTAAACACATTAAGGATGTGAAATAGGGTCAGGAGGGCAATATTTATAATATAAAGTTGAGATCAAGAACCTCAAATTAGTAGAAGGAGAGTTCAAAACTGTCCTTAGAAAGCATTATTTTACCAAAACAGCAGCTGAATCTTGGACCAGATTCCCTCAGACAAAAAGGTTAAAAAAAACATAACCATTAAAAAGAAGCTGACCCAATGGAACACTTGCAGGGTTATTCACAAAAGGGTGAAGAGTTTGGAGAAGTGAACAATCTAGGACAATATAGCTGATTTGGAAACATTCTCCAATTCAGCTCACTTTCCAGTTCAGCTATGTTGTCCTAGCTTGCTCACTTCTCCTGCCTTCTCCAAACTCTTCACCTTTTTGTGAATAACCCTGTAGGTCTTTTTCTGCTGTGACTCTATGGGGTTGATTTACTAACCTAATAAACATGCCACGAACAAGTATACACCTCTGTAGTGTGTTCCCTCCCAGCATGATCTATTGGTGGAATCTAGACACCTTTGTAGTGTGTACACACCCAGCAGGTGTGTTGAGCAAAGCCCTGCATGAATTGCAAGGCGATGTTGTGTAAATTAGCTCTACGTTGTGTTGCTTGCGTTGACGAATGCAGGAATGTAAATGCATGAGCTAACCATTTTTGTCTAAACTGTGAAGCAGCATTATATATGCATCATGTGCATGATTTTTCCATATATGGCATTAGTGGAAATATGCTTTTAGAGACTTTTATGCTGCTATTAGAGCGGCGTGTAGCCTATGGTGCATGCTACATGACGCGCACGTACATAAATACATAAAAACGCGCCATAACGGCGTGAAAATGTGACACGTTGCTCGTGTTTGGTTGATAAATACGTTTTGCTGTGTAAAAATGCACACGCACCTGGTGCGTGTGTGTGTTTAGGTTAGTGAATCACACCCTATATGTTTGCTCATTCCATATGCTGGCTGTGCTTCATCCATTGTAGTCCTGAACAGTGATTGTGGCTTTACCGTTTCTCTCTCTCAGTGCACGTTTATCAGTCAGATCTGATTGATTCAAAACAATACACACTCTTTGTAGCTAAGATTTTACCCCAGTGGTTGTTGATGAGGGAGCTCAGTGACTGCATGAAGTACTGAAAGCCACTAGAGTAAAAATCTACAAAACTGCATGACTCCACCTGCTATGCTTAAAGGAGAATTCTAGAAAAAGGACAATGCTGGCACTATAGCATGGCGCCACCTGCTGTGCATAGTCAACCATTTTTATAAGCAAATTTTGCCCCTTTGAAAACTTTGAAATTGCAGTCATATGATATGATGGTGCTTCTATGTCACTATATAGTGACATTTCAACTTCTCGATAACTACTTTTCCTCCGAGTGGTGGCATAACAGGGCATGTATGGGCATAAACAGGGTTTTGGGCATGTTTTTGCTTCAATATACAGATTCATGTTAGAATGTGATAATTCCACTTATGCCATACTGAATAGTACTCTGCAGTGTTGACACACAGAGCAGTGTCAAGATATCCAACACCATTCAGCATCTTTACAACTGACAGGCTGCTGTATATAAAAGAAAGAGGGATTTAACAGCATCAAAATATTACTTGGGAATGGTAGTATGAATGTAGAAAACCATGCAGTGTCTCATCTGTTACCGCAATACTGTAATCAGGCCTCATGTATGACAGATTGCCTGTTTTAGAAGATTACTGTAATTCAGTAATCCAATCCAGCAGTTGAGCACCAACCTATAAAAATAGAACAGCGGTGAAATAGATAGAACAGATACCTTCATCGCATCAAGTGACAAACGCAAGTTCTTTTTTTCTGTATCATCGGTAGTGTGTTTAACCAGCTCCTGGAAGAAAGAACAAAAAGCACCACATGGATTAAAATGTAGTAAAATATTACCATGGGATTACAGATCTCCCTTCTGACATTAGTAATTGCAGCAATCAGGTGATTTACCAAAGATAATGCAGTAACACAATAAAAGTGTGTTATTCAAGAATATTCACACAGGCGGTCAGAGGTCCAGTGTGCAAACAGCTGCTGATGAATGGCTACATGCGAACAGCGCAGCACCGAACATTGATTTGTACAGGGTAGAAATCTGGCAGCAGCCACGGCTGGCCGCGGCTGTTCACTCAAGCGGTGTGCATGTAGATTATAGCTCTGCCAGCAAGCATCACCATTATTCTTAACTGTATCACCAGACTCCTAGAAAACTGAATACACTAAACAATACAGAGAAAGCCAGATTCAGTAGCTGACCTAGCCTTGTTCTTTTTTTCCCCTAATTTAGAGGTATGCCTCATACCACAATCATTTCCAAATGATTTGAAAGGACCAGGCAGAGGGCTCATCCAGACCTTTATCTTCTCAATCTTGCTTTTGCAAACGTTATCAGTAACTGACTGATGATATGGTAGACTGCTACATGCAAAGCAGATGAGGCATAGATACACTATACTATAACATTGAGCTTTGTAAATAATATATAAGCTTGAAATACCAAGAACATATAAAACTAGTTGCTATTCTGGCAACAATCTGTTTAGCCAGTATAGGGGTTCATGCACACAGGCGCAAATACAGACATATTCTACACTGTATGCCAATATGCCTGTATTTGAGTCCATGTGCTTGAGCCCTTAGCTGAGTTTAAAAGCCCAGTTCCACCCAAAAAAAATTTGGGGGTTTCACATCACCCGACCATTCACACTACCGTTACATGGATGGCAAAAGTGGCAGACGGGCAAGGAGAAGGCGGGGGGAAGAGGCAGAGCGGGAGGGAGGCCAAGTTGCTGCACCATGGGCCTCTAGGTTGTACTTGCCCCCTGGGCTAAAAGTTGCCAGTCAGCCCCTGGTTAGAACCCATACCTGATTGTATTGCTGTGTCACCACTGGTGAATTTCCCCTCATTTCCTGTTCCACTGACCATCAGTCAAAGGGACAGAAAGTGATTGGAACTCTCTCTTAACTCTGGGACAAAACAGTAACATAAATACTACTTTGAGTGCAGAAAGGTTTCTTTCATATTTTCATTACTTGTTTTTCTTGTCTTGGCAACACCAGTTTGTTTCTCTCATTTGCTATCCTAGTGTAAGGGTGGGCAACTCCGACCCTCCAGCTGTTGTGGAACTACAAGATCCATGAGGCATTGCAAGACTCTGACAGCCACAGGTATAACTCCCAAAGGCAGATGCATGATGGGATTTGCAGTTTCACCACCGCTGGAAGACCGAAGTTACTCACTCCTGTCCTAGTGTCACAGAGACAGAAAGTGAGAACGAATTTCTTCAACAGAGTCAAAAATAGCAATAGAAACTGGCAATAAATTAGAACTGCAATAAAACAAAACATATCTGAAAATGTTTGCATCAGTAAAGTCATTATCCACATATATACTAACTGGTAAACTAATACACTGTAGTAAGCGTTCTCCCCACAGACTATTCTTTAGATTGGCTTTGCTCCCCTAAGAAGCCAAAATCATATTTGATTACAGCAGCTTTTCTCTTCCAAGAATAGGATGCCGCTGATAGCACAGAAAGGAATTCCCAACCATGCGCACTTTGTAGCATAAAAGGCTTTTATTTTAAAGGATAAGTTAAATTTTTGTAAAAATTAAAGAAATGCATAATTAATAAAATATTTTTAAAAATGCATAACATTCAAGCCTAGAAAGCATTGCAATCGGGATCACTCGACCACAGCTGCAAAGCTCAGGCTTCTGCACATTTTCAAACTGGCAGAGCTCGTACGGAGGAACAGAGTTTCAGTTAGCAGAGATGGGGGGAAGGACGGCTGGACTTAAGACTGCTTTAAATCACCTCATACGGCGTCCAACCATCCTCCCTCTAGGTCAGGAGTGCCCATGAGGTCGATCGCGATCTACCAGTCGATCGCGTACCGATCACTGTTAGATGGTGATGTCCTCTCCTCCCGCCCGTGGGTCTTCTCCTCTGGATCCCCATCTGTATGCAGCGGGGATCCGAGGAGAAGTGAAGGAGCTGCTGCTGCTGCGGCGGGCGGGAGGGAGGGAGACGGAGGGGGAGAAGGACGGAGGCGCTGTCACTTAACTAAGGCCGAGCGGTGAGGAGAGAGACGCTCGGCCAGGATCTGACAGCCGGCGCATCTCTCTCCCCTCAATGCTCGGCCTTAGTTCTGTGACAGCGGCTCCGCCCCAACCCCCACGCGGCTGAAGTGCTTCTTTGACCTTTCCTCGGATCCCCCGCTGCCTCTGCCCGGGAGATCCAGAGGATCTCCCGTGTGCTTGGCCGAGCGGCAGAGGATCAGTACATATCAGTGATATGTACCGGTCCTCTGTGCAGGACAAACACTGGAGCGATCAGTTGATCACTCCAGTGTTTGTAAATAACTGGGGACACATAGTACTATGTATCCCCAGTTATGAATGAACAGGATGTGATTTAAATCACGTCCTGTTAATTCATGAGTTTCTCAATGGGGAGAAGCTCCTCCCCATTAAGAAACTGGATGATAGTAAAATATTTTCTGAATGAATGGGAAGCCTCTGTGCTTCCCATTCATTTAGAACAGAGGCTGCAGAAAAAGAGATTGAGGACTTTGTGTCCTCAATTTCTTTTTCTATTTTAAAAGGGAAATATCAGGAGGCTGTTTAGACCCCTAATATGTCCCCAAAGCTCCCCCAAGAGTTAAAAAAAAAAAATTAAATAAGAAACAATAAAAATAAAATAGTCAAAAATTAAAAAAAATCCTTGAGGCAGGACGCTGGGTGACATCACACCCGTGTTGGGGGGGCATGATTTTTTCTTGCCTAGGGCACAAAAGGAGCTGGCTACGGCTATGCTCCCACGGTGCTCGTGCGGCTGCCGGCTGAATGTGTCAGACGCAGCAGATAGAAACGGGCACCGTGGGAGGACAGGACGCTGGGGCCTCTAGGACGCACTGGAATGTAAGCCGGCCGACTCCCTGCGTTCAACCCTCTCTGCGTAACCC
Organism: Nanorana parkeri; assembly: GCF_000935625.1. Classification (NCBI taxonomy): domain Eukaryota; kingdom Metazoa; phylum Chordata; class Amphibia; order Anura; family Dicroglossidae; genus Nanorana; species Nanorana parkeri. Next base: position 145,940 of record NW_017306863.1, on the reverse strand, counting down.
TTGCAGCCATGCCCCCCGCCCACAGTGTGATTGCCCGCACCCGGAGCGCAGGCACATTAGTGCCGGTCCAGTGCGATCTGCAAAAGTAGTACTCGCAGCATTTTTGCGGATCGCACTGGACTGGAACACAGGGACTAATGTGCCTGGGTTCCGGGTGCAGGCGATTGCACTGTGGGTGAGGGGCCTGCCTGTGGTGCCTGGCTGCACCACAGGCATTGACTTCAATGCACCGCCACACCTCCTCACGCCCCTGAATGCAGGTGTTTTTTCGTTGGTAGATCTCATTGAGCTCATCATTTGAAAAGTAGATCTCTAGATGAAAAATTGTGGGCGCCCCTGCTCTAGGTAGATGAGGGAATATGGGCAGCTCTACCTAGAGGGATCTACCGAGGGTGCTTTAATGCAGTTTGAAGTCCAGCCATCCTTCCTCACATATCTCCAACCTCCGTACGAGCTCTGCCAGTTTGAAAATGTGCAGAATTCTGAGCTTTGCAGCTGTGACTGAGTGATCACGATTGCAATGCTGTCCAGGCTTGAATGCGAATATTAAAGAAATACATATTTTTGTATATATTATTAATTATGCATTTCTTAAATTTTTGCAAAAAGTGAACTTATCCTTTACAGTAAGCCATCCCAAGAGCGGAACTCTCCTGAGATGACTGTTTTGCCAGTAGTGCAATCTCCTCTTTGCACATAAATAAGATGGTTATGAGAAATGCCCAGTGCATGCACATTTAGAAAAAAAAAAAAACAGATGAAGAATAAAAAAAGACTTTCTGCAGCTCTTTCAGAAAAAATAAATAAATTAATCTGTAACTAGAACAAGGTAACCATTCATGAAAACATGTTTCTATGAGAAAACTTCAACTTTCAAACCCATCTCCGGGGAAACTTAAAAATATCTACTGTACCCCACTGCAAGGGATAAGGGCCTGTTAATGTCTAGGGGACAAAGTAAAGCACTTCTACTTACCTGATTGCCACTCCCCCAGTGGTCAGCACTCACCTCTCTCCCCTCCACCCCGGCTGGTGGACTGACCCTCAGTGTCCTCACATCCAATGAAGGTCTATGGACCTGCAAGAGACATGATGACATCAACAGTCCTTTGACCACCGGAGTGAAGAGGAGCAGAGACTTCAAGTTCCAGTCTAGGAGCCCAGAGGGAGCTGGCGCGATGGGGGATTGGGTAAGTAAAACAGCTTTTTCCTGTCTCCTAGGCATAAACAAGCACTTAACCCTTGCAGTGTGTATTTTTCACTTTTGAAGTTCCCGCCTGCTGTGACGCCCGAAAACGAAACTAAAAGTCAGATGCCGGCTTTTAGTTTCATTTTCGGGCCGCGTACAGCAGAGGACGCCGTGGGCTCGCAGGGACAAGGTGAGTGTCACTTTTCTCTGCAACCCCGAGCCTGGCTCGGGGTTACCGCTCCTAGCATTGAAAATTAACCCCCGAGCCAGACTCGGGATTACCGCCAGGGAGGTTAAATCGTTTTTTACCCTCTAACCAAACCTAATTTGTTTTTGTCATATTGGCCTTTAAATACATTAGAATTTGACTATACAACCAATAATTTAAGATAAGTTTAGAAATGTTAAGTTGCAATGTCTAATTTGTTCTTACAGGAGAAGTATTAGGAGAGTAAAATATACTCCTCCCAATAGTTAGAGCCGTCGTGTGACACTGAAGCTGTGCTGTATAGTTCAAGAACTGAGTGGTCACAAACTGATGATAGCTCAGCTCACAGTCTCCTCCCTGCAGAGAGCGGTGACTTGCGGTCACGGCTCCCCTCAGGGATTCCTCCCTTCCCTCTCAGTTCCTCCAGGGCTCATTGGAGGGACAGACAGGATAGGGGGTGGGCACAACTGGCTCTGGCTCTAGAGAGGCAGAACTAGCTGTCAATCAGGCAGTGGGGTGGATCCCGACAACATTCTCGTGATCCTTCCCAGCTGCAGCGCAGCTCTGCACTGTAAGCATATACAGTAACGGGTAGTAGCCTGCTATATGCTGACTGTGGTTCAAAACGAGTACATTAGTAAATGTATTCCTATTACCCGAAAAAAATAAATAAAGCCAAAAAAGATTTGGCTGTAGTTCTCTTTTAAAAACTGGAAGAGTTGATTATAAGAAAAAGACTGTAACACTGGCCACATACATCACAAATTCCTCTTTCAGTAGTTGATACTACTTACATTTTGATTGTAAGAAATTAATTTTTGTTTATTTCAACCTTCATTTAGAACACCATAAAATCAGCTTGTAATGTGTGATCAATTTTATATACACATATATTGATTATGATCATTCCGCATTTGTTCATCTGTGACTTTCTGCCGCACATATAATGGTTTCATCTATCTTAGATGAGCAATATACATACTTTAACATAACTAATATTCTAGCCAATGACTAAACAAAGAAAGATGAATTTGCACTGCAGCTAGGGAATTAGAAATTAAATTGTTACATTATTTTAAACAAACATGCTATAACATTATATTTTTGATAAATAATCCATGACAATAATAAATAAACATCTAGTTAATACGCTTCACTGTATATTTTTCATTCTAGGCATGTTCATGGAGCAGATGAAAACATTTACAGCACTCGGTGGGGCTGTATATCTACTGTAAAAGTACTTGAGATGGAGGTCTTGTCAAGTGGCTATTACCGACTCTGAAATGTGCATGGTGACTTAGTGTCACTATATAAGCAAAGGTGAATCATATTAGTACTACAAGGTCTAGAGGAAGAAAAAAATATAACCTTTTAAGAATTATAGGCAGAGGTTAAGCTGTGAGATAAGGAAAATATTTGCTTTCTAAAATATGATGCTTTACAAAAATACTCAAAACTTCCAGTTATTGGAAAGGTCTACTGGGTTCTAAATGGAAAAAACTAGGGATGCACAGATACTTTTCGAGTACCAGTGCAGATACTTGGCATTTTCATGAGAACTACCAGGTTTGCAGCGGTTGCAGCTGGGACCTAGCTCTGGCACTCCACCACTGTCCTGAAATCATTAGTCTGTATTGTTTTAGAAAAACTGTCACATGACAATAAACAAAAATGTATCAGTACTCGTACTTGTAAGTACTCGGCAAGTACCAATACTCGTACTCGCAAAACTGGTATCTGTGCATCCCTTTATTCATATTTATAAAAACAAAATCATACATTAAAACAGAGATGTACTAATCCCGGGAGCTCCGTGTGCTCCTTACAAATGACAGCTGCCTCCTAATTTTTGAATTTTTCTCTAGTGTAGTCTTGGAGCTCAAAAGTATCGGTACATGTACTCGTACTTGCACCGAGTACTGTACTTGGTATCTGTGCAACCCTAGAAAAAACACAAGGTGCTATAAAGGGCATTTTATTGCATAAAACAGGTCTTTTTTTAAGTCTATAAAGTTCAATAGCTGAGACTATGACCTGGGATTATACAGACCAGTAAGTGGAATTATGAGTCAGAATCATACGGAAGAAGGTTCTTGGTTGTGTACATTAATAACTTCCTTGCCTCTGAGGCTACTCTGCAAATATTGAAACTGGTATAATTTGAGAATGCAAAAAGGAGGAATAAATAAAGAGGTATCCGCTGAGTGTAGTTTGTTCCGTGGGCTAAAGCAGCACCTGTTTGTCAAAGTGACATTTCTCCGGCATCAGCAGCAGGTTAGAGGCGCAGCAAGACTTATATCCCTGTTCTGCTTCTAATCAGGCTCCATACAGCCATCAAATGCAACCTGCACTATATCTTCCTGCCCTAATTAAAAGCTTACCTGGAGGATGCCCACACTATACAGGCTTTATGGTGGAAACACAATATTTTATCTCAGGAAGGCCTCTGTTTCCTGATCTCTCAATCCTAAAATTATCTAACATGAATGCTAAAGCATGAACATCACAGACTGAAGTGAAAAACGGTATGGATGATGCTAGATTCAGTAAATAAAGCATTATGACTTTGCAGAGTGAATGTCCGCTCAGTCTATAAGGTAAAGCTGCGTTTATTGTGAATGTGCAATCATATTTAGTCAAGAAAAAAACGGAAAGCAAAACAGAATTCTGCTTGCATACGATACAATGACTACAATGACTTAAGCTTCATCTTCACCTTTACTAAACTGGGGGAATATTCACTTTGCTATGTAAACATTCCCTTTGTAAATGGAATGGCGTCTACTCTTTTAATAAATTGAATAATGTGAAACCTCGCGCCACTACTCTAATCAAGTTGAGCAGCAGCTGAAATCTGTGTGGTCAAATATAACGTATGAAATTAATGGTAAAAGCCGCGCTGTGTGAATAAGACCGCAAAGGGTCAGATATAGTAGATACTGACCTTGGAGTAATGTGATACAATGTGTAAAAAGTGCAAAACAAAAAAGAAACGCATGTATATAACATGCACCTTAGTGTAAATGTAATTGCTACAAAATATCCATAATGAAAAATCAAATGCACTAAATATTAACCCTGAATCAATGTGATGCAATGTGCAAACAATACCAACAAGAAAAACGCATGTGTGTAACTTGCACTCCAGTGAAAATAGTAAATGGTTAAAAAATGTCCATGATCCTGGATCTTCAATAGTCTAGTCTTTTTACACATTGTATCACATTACTCCAAGGTCAGTATCTACTATATCTGACACTTTGCGGTCTCATTCACACAGCGCAGCTTTTACCATTAATTTCATCTTTTAATAAATTGATACCAAAAACTCAAACGGAATAAGACTATGGGGTCTATTCACAAAGCTGCCGAAGGATCTGGCCGTAGCTTCGGCCGATCCTTCGGCTAGCTTCGGCCCCAGGACCCCTTCGGTTCAGGAGAACCGAGGGGGTGCTGTACGGGCTATTCACAATAGCCCATACAGCTCCCGATCACAGCCGAGCGGCTCAGTTGAGCCGATCGCATATGCCTCGGCTCGGCTGAGCGGTGCTGAAAGCCGAAGCTGGCCGAGCTTCTGACAGCTGGGCGGAGCCAGCCGTGATCTTACGGCTGGCTCCGGCCACTTTCTGAGAGATCAGCGTCCCTGGTTGCTAACCAGGGACACTGATCTCCAAATAGCTGACTCTCCCTGGCACCCCGGGAGTCTCCTGCTCCCGGCCGCCAAGGAGAAAAACCCCGCTCTGTCTTTTTTCTTTATTCTGACACGGAGCGATGTCAGAATAGAGAAAAAAAAAAAA